>NC_052472.1:22839890-22934011 GCF_009730915.1 Dioscorea cayenensis subsp. rotundata
ATCGTTGCTCATCCTTTTAGCGAGTGAGGAAATGGAACAGCAGAACACTGGAGTCTCACGTTTGTAGCCTCTCAAACCATACTAACCAACGCAGTGAAGGAAAGCCTCGGTCTCTTCAGGATCACCCGAGGCACGCGCCACGGCGGAGACCGATGCACGGTCGCCCGGAACATTCCTCATCAATCCTTAAACTGCGGCCAACCAGACCAACAGAACGGCCCTTCACCCAGCCTGGCAGCCCTCGGGCGACCCGCCTGAAAACGGATCTGAGGCACATCATTCACCCACGGCCTGATAACGAACCAACCTTCAACCCCAGGAGCACCCAGCTCATCTGGACGAGTTATCCCTGACTTCCAAACCCTGCGCAACGCCTGGCGGGGCCTCAGCCAACATTCAGCGGTCGCCGACGGTCTGCCTCATATACACCGTTGTGGCCCCAGAGCCTGAGGTTGCTCACCTCGAAGTTTCGCGGAAAGTTATTTCGTTGCAGATGTCCCGACTCCGTCAATTTGCCGTCGAAAACGCCACAGATAATGCTTCAAAACCTGTTGCGTGGCCTGCTCATGATTTAATACTTACTTTTTGGTTCTCCTCTGAACCAAAATTTGAATTGTCGTCACTAACCACGAACAACGTTTCGTCTGCTCATGACCAGCTTCCATCCTGTGCCTGCCGATCCCTCCAACACATTCACCTCACGTGAAATTGGGAACTGAGGCGAATCACAACAGTAAAGAACAAGTGCCGATTGCGAACTGATCCACAATCCATTCTGGGTCCCAGCCGACAGGCTCGTCACTGTCTGCCTCCAGTCACTATATCCTTTAGCGTGTCCGATTCCCTTTCGGTGCCTCATTTTGCCGAGGCATAACGACCAGACACCCAGAACCGCATTGTCGCCTGGTAATCAGCCGATCTCAGCCTTACAATTTATTTACCTGTTTTTTGACCACCACTCACCCATTTCCACACCCAGGCTCGCCCCAACGCTGAAGAGGCTCACCCCGCCCCGTTCAGCGCACCGCCCGCGGCAACAACCAAGTTTTTCGCCACACCTGTTTACACCGGGTTCGATCCGTAGAACCCGATGGCCAGGTCGTTCCCGCCAACTGCGCTCATGGCTCGCACCGGGTTCGTACACCGACCGAACAAAAACGTCAACTGGCGGACCATCAATAATTGGTCTCACGGAGACGTGGTCATTGTGTGCTTGAGTCAGACGCCACCGTTCCCGGAGCGAACATCACAACCTCGGTTTATCGCCTTCATGTGTCATCACAGCGCAGCCAGCCCGCGGTCAAACCGAGGCCGAGTATTTTATGCCGTTACCACCCACGCAAAAGTGGTAGGACGCGCCGTGCTGAGCACTTGATGGTCACAGGTGCCGACGGCCCACACCCGATGAACGGACACCCACGGTCAGCTCACCGCATTCCCATCAGCAGCCGACGCCCCCTGAGCGTCTGCCAGGCTCAGGCACGGAGGGCCAGAGCCTCTGCACCCTTGTTTGCCCTCAGCACCTCAGCCCGACGGACGAGCCCTTCCTGTTTCATGTCTCTTCAGTGCTCACAACCGTAGAGTCCGAACTGATGTGAAATACAGCATTTACCCCATCAACTGTTCGCACCTTTGATTTGGCGGGCGATGTCAACAAAAATTAAAATTCGTAATTGGTTGGGGCCCACCAATTTATTGAAGTTTTTATCTGGTCAGGCCAATCCGCGATGAAGAGTTGCGCAGATATAAACGGCTGAACTGCAGTTTATGGCGCCCAGATGCGATAACAGAACACCACCGTACCGCGATAATACTATCACAAAATATTTTTACAAAAAATACAACATATGAAGCAGTGAAATAAATGACAATGTGTCATTTCATTCCGTTTGTTCACTTTGGTCAAATACAACAGGCTGATTTCGATGGCTTGTGGCCCTTCTCCGTTAGAGGTCTACAAAGAACGTCTTCATCAGGTGCGGTCATCGCGGCCCATGCCGAGCTGGTCAATCTCATATTCACTGCACCGAAAAATTGCCCACACCACTATCGCCTTGCCTTTCCCTTGTCAGCACAAACATTCGAACACCGATAAGGCGAATCAAACTGAGCAGGAGTCACCCATCCCGACTGGACGAGGTCATTAAAATATCAATAAAATGATACCTTTGGGATGTAAAGCCACCTAGTTAATTATATATATAGCATACAGAACGAAAATGCATGACATGTATCAACGAGATTTTTATATTAAATAAAAGTGGATTTTCCTTATTAGATACGAGATATCTTCACCAATTTCAGTGATCGCCATACATCGGTTACTATCTAATCGCCATTGTCCATCACAACGGCCTGGCTCCCAAATACCCCTAACAATGCACAACAAAGAGCGTATAAGTCAAGAGCAACAATACGACGCATCTCATCCACAAGATCAAATACTAAAATAATAATATCTCGCACAAAGAGTTCAAGGTTGTTAAGAAGAACTCGAATCAATTAAATATTACGGAATCCCCTCATAAACACCAAGACAATGAACGCCAGTTATCAAGAGGTCACCAGCCTCGTCGAAGAAGATGGTTTGTCCTCATGAATGGCTATAATCCACCCTATATTATTAAGTTACTTTTTCATTTTACAGGGTTGGCCGCAGTGTTAACCATTAACGCACGTGCTTTCAGAGCGTGCAAGGCCTGGGGAGGCGACAATACGGTCATGGTCACCCGTTCAATCAGTTATTAACGTAGACAGCTATGGGGCGATAAGGCCTGGGTGCACCGCTTTTTTTGTCGCATCCACAATGGTCTACGTTTTGTTCTGGCTAGCTTGCCAACCCATAGGCCTCGTTTCTGTATCATCTACATCGCCGCTGCAATTCTCGAAAGTCAATAAACGCTTTGACAGTTAAAACGGTCGACGCCCACGACGTTGTGCAAAGCGGTACATTTTTCGTTACTAAACCCATGTTGTTTTTGGGGCTTTACATTTCAGCAACATATTACAAGTGTTATGGTTTGAACACAAATGGTGGATGTGTAGTGCGAATTTTTATTAAATAATGCAGCAATTTTTTATTAGTATCTTATTTAAAGGTGCTTTTTGTTTGTCATTTTTTTAGGGTGTCCATCAAAACACATGTGGTAGGTCAGGACTTGTATGATACAGCGAGAAAATTTTTATTTTATTTTATTTCAACTTGATACCATTTCTAATATATTATTTTTTTATCAATAATTTATCGAGGAAGAGAATGGTTCTTTATTCAACTAAAAGATACTATTAAACAAAGATGGATCGTTGCTGCGGGTCATTCGCTGGTAACAGCCACCACGGAACAAATATTGCTTGACAAGCCTCACCGTGCACCTTATTTCAGATCTGAGTTTACCGGGCAAGACAGCCAGAGACATCAGTCTCGCGCGATAACCTCACGTAATCATAGAAACAAAATCAATATATATACAGCAGTTTTATCAAACATTAGAAATCAATGCTTCATTTATTTGCCAAAAACTGGTCTGTAGTGTTCCAGCCCAGAACAGCAAACTCGGTACGGCGATTTGCTGGCGAGAAATTGTAAAATACACTTTTCTCCATTCAAAATAATAGAGACGGCGGTTCAAATTTATAAAATATTACATCGGTGCACTTCATTCGTCAGTTTACCTGTCAAAGTTTGCTTTTCCTTAAAAATAAAATAAATAAAATAAAAGCCAGGCCAGAGCTCATTGTACTGCTGGCCCTTTCGCCCTCAACATTATTCGTCACATAACTTCACCATTAATACAGCGGCAAGAATATAACAGTCAATATCTGGGCCCGAGTTTGGCAACACCACGCCAGGGTTTGAATTTGTTTTTTGTGCGTCAGATTCGATGCCACCGAGAAGCCAGCCTTCGACACACAGAAAGAGTAGTGGTCAGGTAACCAAATAAAGCCCTTCATTCATGAATTGTCAAAACACTGAAGCCCACAAAGAAGATATTGCTTGAAGCGAGCGATATAACATAGCATCATGCATGGTCGCGCGAGTACTGTGCCAATCAGCATTTAAACAAAGCTTTTGCTTACCTTAATACATATATATTGGTCAAAATTACGATAATATTTCGTTGACAGCATTGTTGATCGGCGCTGAACCAAACTGGGGATGTTGCTGTTGACAAACACTACAAGTTTGATTCTTCTCATTAGTAATTCTTTTTTCTTTTTTTTTTTAATTTCTATGCTTAATTATATATTATTATTATTATTATCATGAGTTGTTTTTAGATTTTATTATTATTATATATATATATTAAGGTAAGCAAAAGCTTTGTTTAAGTTTTTCATTTTGGACGGTTTGCATGATGATATATATCTCCCTCTCTATTTCTGTCTTGCTAGTCAAAGTTAACCCCACTAGTCAATGTGGGTGCCTTTCAAAGTAATGTTATTTATTGTTCTCTTGGTTGAGCTTTGAATGCTCCTTTTGACCATATTCATGATATATATATATATATCCCTTCCTTCAAAGTAATATCTTCTTTCTGTGACTCTCTATGAATTAATTTTAATGAATCATGAATGAATGAAGGGCCTTTTATTTTTAATTTTATTTTTATTTTCTCTCTCTCTCTCTCTCTTTATATGTATGTTTTTGTTTTTGCTCACATTCCAAGGTTTGAGGTTATCGATAGTGTTCAAGGGCTATTTTGTCAATTAACATCGAATCTATTTTTTATATAAAAAATGGGTTTTAAATTTTAACTCATACAATTGAGTGTTGTAGAGCTCAATTTTTTGAATGTGTCTGTTCATGACAATTTACTTGTCCATTTTATGATATATATATATATATATATAATGGTGGGGATTAATGTGAACGGTTGAGATGTTAATGGATGGTGAGGATGGAAAAGGAATTGTAGTACAATGAGAATATACCATAGTACTAATTTTTATTTTATTTATTTTATTTTTTTAAAAAAAAGGAGAAAAATAAACTTTGTTAGTGAAAGAGCTGGCAGATATAAAAGTGCACCGATTATAATATTTTATAAATTTAGATATAAATCTCTCTATTATGTATTTTTAGATGGGAGAAAAAGTGTATTTTACACAGATTTCTCATATTCATTGTAAATTGAGAGTTTAAGATCTCTTATATTCCTGTTTCAGTTTTCTAGTTCTTGAAATGAAGTTTTGTAAAATAAATAAACATTGGTTTCTAATGTTTCCTTGATTTGGATTTGGCCTGTGGGTTGAGAATTAAAACTATATATATATATATATATATATATTAGTTTGTTTCTATATGATTTTTGTGGGAGTTAAACATGTAAGTTTGGAAATATCATCTAGATAATCTTGCCAATAAAAAATAATTCTATCTGTATAAAATAAAATTTTTAATTGAGAGCTTATCCAAGATAAAAGAATATTTATTATTATTTATCCACGTGGTGTAATTTGTATGAATAATATTAAAATAAACAAATTAAATGATTAAAAATGTTTTTAGTAACCCAATCCAACTTTGTTTTAGTAAAATATCTTTTGAATCATAAAGATAAAATTATATGATTCATCTCCTCATTAAATTCTTGATAAAAAAAAAGTCTCTTAAAATTAAAATTATCTAAATTTAAAAAATAAAATAAAATAAAAATTTTCACTAAACATGTCCATACAAAATTCCTACAAGATTACCATACATATAACATTGGACACCTAAAAAACAAAAATAACACCTTTTAAATGAAGATTTTAATAAAAAAAAAATTGCTTGCATTTATTTAATAAAAAAAAATTCACTCACTTGTACACATCCACCCATTTCCTTCTAAACAAAATAAGTTAGTGGTTACTTTCGGAGATTTTAAAAAAAAAACCATTGTTTAGACTAAATAATACTTAGTAATCATGTTGCTAGAATTGTAAAGAAATTTTAAAGAATATTTATGTATGAGATTAAGTTGTAAAGTACTCCCTTTGTTCTTTTTATCATGCTATGACTAGTGTTCTTTTTATCTGTCACTTTTCTAATATCTAAAAAGCATTTATTATCCAAAAATTACCTAACACTTTTATTCGATTTTTAACTTTGCAAATTAAATAGAGAGAAATGTGAAGGTATAAATTATGGATAATTTTAGAAAGAGAACAAATTTTTTATAAAAGTTTATGAAATAATTAAATTTACTGGTATGTGAGATTCGGTTATTCATTACAGATAAAAAGAAACGGATGGAGTACTTAGTTAATTACTTATTTTGGATACCAAATATCACTTGCCTTCCTTATAAACATCTACATTAAATAACAATTGGACAAAGATTTGACCATGAACTTATTATTTGTCACTTATTCTAGGTACTATGTATCACTTGCACATATACAAATGCATGCATTAATGGACTAAACCTTGACCACGGCATGCTAAATTCATGTGTAACCAACCATTTAAAATATAAAATGAAAAAAAAATAATAATAATAAATAGTGATAGATTATAGCCATTCATGAGGGGATGAACCTAACACCCATCTTCTTCTTTAATTGAAAATTTAAAAATGAACCCTCTTGAATAGCTTTCTTGGACAAATTTGTCTTCTTGGTGTTTATATGAAGTTCCATGTGTGGTTTTAAGACATTGATTCAAGTTTATATATATATATATATATATGGAAAAATATATGCAGAATTATTATTATTTTTAAATATTTGATACTAACCGTTAGAGATCATCATCTAACGGCTATTATTTGTACAGAAACTATACACATACTTTTATTTATTGTATTATTTAGAATTGGTCGATATTGTATGATATTATACATGGGATAATGGTAACAGTTAGATGTAAATCCAACAGTAATATATGACGTCCCTAAATTTGAAATTTAGAGATATCTCTCAATGTCCCTGTAAATATAATAGGAAAATCCACTTTTATTTTAATATATACCCCTATAAAATCTCATTATTACATATCATGCATTTTCGTTTATATATATATATATATATATATAGTAGTGCTTCATTGAAGCTTTACATCCCAAAGGTATCATTTTCTTTGTGTGGTAATGATATGCATTCAATTCTAAGTTGGTTGTCCACCTTCGGACCAGTTTGATTGTTCACATGCTATCAATTATTTCAGATATTTATTGCTGAAAAATAAAAGAGAAAAATAAAATGACCAAATGAAATGTGACCCAATTTTTCAATTTTTTAATTAAAATTATAAAAATTAGTAACTCAAAATAAATTTTTTTTTAAAAAAATTCTTTTAAGAAACTCTCATAGAGATGCAATTCAAGAAGACGATTCTTTGTGATTTTCTAATAAACCAAGAGAAATTGAGATTTTTATATAAATACATCAAAGTCCAATATTATTATTTAACAAAAAAAGTGAACAAATTGATTAAATATTTTTATTATCATTTTATACCATTTAGGTGTGCAACTCTAAACACTTAACATTTGGCATGTATCATAGATATACTGCATAGTTACTTCTTTTCGGTTTCTCTTTTTTTAAAATATATATATATATATTTATATTTTATAAAAAAAATATTTGTGATATATGTATACTTAATTTTTAATTAATTAATTTTTTACGAACATACCGCATCTCTAGACATGCATAAACATAAAATTACTAATTCAATACATTTATATCCCACTTTACATAAATTGAGATTTAAACTCATCTCTTTAGCAAAAAATACAAAAACAAACTCCCGCAGTTGAGCACAATACAAATTCAAAAACTACAATAAATGTTAATTAAGATTTAATAGATTGATTAATTTTAAGTTTTAATTTTTTTTATTATCACCGCAAATCTAATAGTTTTAAAACTAGAGTTGAACGGTTAAAATTTGTTTAGACAACAGTTGATGCGAAATCCGTACTGTAACCACATAGTTTCAGATTTCTACGAGGGTTTATCTGTAAAAACACAAAAGAAGAAAACATAAAAAAACAAAAACAAAAAACAAAAACAAAAGAGCTCATCCATCAAAGATTCAAGTGCAGACCAAAAAAAACAAAAATCTTCACAAGAATCACTAGACCACTCCAGCTAAAAAACACAAACACAAAATACAGACATCAAGAGAAATAAAGTTTTGTCAGCATTTCTGCAGTAAATCCAGAGAATATCTGCAGTTAATTTTGGCCATAGATTCCATCCAAATCATCAGAGTCTTGTTGCTATCCATCCAGCACCTGAGGCTGACCAATCAAATTATAGTATTATACACAAACAATTCCCCCCATCTGCACATTCAAAAAAGCATCCTACCCACTTTTTGCATGAAATTAATAGCAACACTAAAACTGCAGAAAAATACTCGAAAACATAGTTTGACCACCGGAACAACTACTTTGTAATGTACATAGAAAACGATGATAAAACGGAACATGTGGTATTTTAACCAGACTGATTTTCAGAGGCAATCATGGTATTGATCGTAAACAAACGACATCATGTTAGTCTTTCAAAAGAGAAAACACATTAAAGGTTTGAGATTACAACAGAAAGAAAGCACTATGAACTTCGTCGGTGAGTGATCTCAAAGTAAGGGATGAAATTGTCTGCCATGTTGAGCATGTCAGTCCCTGAACTCAAAGAAAAACACACAATGAATACACATCATCCATGAGAGCCAATTATTGATGGTAAGATTAAATTATCTATGATTACGAAAAGCATTTTGGTTTAGTCCAATTGGCATAAATGTCGAACAAATCATGCAAAAGTTGATCTGAATTCATAAACTATAATTAACAAGAACAACCACATTAATACATCAAGAGTTCTACAAGATGAACTTGACATATAGAGTAGAATTGCTTGGCAGAAAAAGCCAAGATTTGGTACCATAAGCAGAGTATGCAGTCACTGAACCCAGGGTAGGGTGGAAGCTACTCTTCAACATTCTAGGGCATACTTCTGAACCTAGAACACATGGGAAAAGTCATTGCCAGAGTAACTTAGTATAAAAGTGGAGTAAAAAAATAAATAAATAAATTGTAAAAACAGAATCAACTGGTTAACCAGACGATGACTTCATTGATTTTATGATCATAATGAATGATTATTAGATAAGCAAAAAAATCAGAAACCACAAAATGCGTCATTTCAGTTATCTATATTAAAGAATCCAGCACTAAAGTTGTTAAAAGACAATACTGGGACATAAAAGGTTAAAAAGAAGATGCATGAGCACAACTGGAAAGCGGAGTAACAAAGTAGCAAGCTATATTTTGGTTGTTCCATAATTGATATCAGATATCACAGGACCTACAGAATGGATTATGGATCCAAATCCTACTGTTTCATAATCATGGCACTTGTTTCTTTACTATTATGATTCACCTCCAAATTCTAATTTCACATGAGAAAATTAATTTCATCCCATGTGGTTAGAGGGATCAGGTTGACCGGTCGGGTGTGACCCACATATAGATCGACCCCACGTAAACAAAAATTAAACTGAAATCACTAGCTTGAACAAAGCACGACAAAATAGGGTTAAGAGTATAAATTGTTCATGGTTTAAGTGACGACCACATGATTCACGTGGAATGACAATTCCAAATTTGGATTTCAGAAACCCGTGAAACCCAATAAATCATAAACAAATTACACAGCATAAAAGGAAGTTTTGAAACGCCCCTATATATTAGCATTTTTCAGCAACTCACCGTTTAGAAAAATAATATTTCAAGGGTGGCAAATCTAGGACATGCCAAGAATTAATTCCCAACAGAATGCTCCACAGAAACTCGAAATGACCTTAGCCTCAAACTCTAGAATTTTTAGCAGATGCTTATGAATAAAGACCATCAACATTACCACTTCTACAAGCAAAATGTGCCTTCCAGAATTTGTCCCATTTCGCATAGTTTAAATCCAAGAGGATGTACTTCATCAAATGACTCACAGTGACTCCTGGTGAAAAAGAAAAGAACAGTTTTGTTCTCCATTGCATTAGTGGGTAATGCCTTCAGATCCATTTCAAACAGGATTCATGAGAATTTCTATAAAAAACTGTTGAAAGGAATGGCGACTCGGTCACAACAAGAATATCTGTTCATACTAATGAGTTGTTTAAAGAAGTCAATGAGAATGAGCTCCAGGTAAGCTGAGCTCATGCATATTCGCCTCCATAGCCATTACCTCAAGCATATTTTCCTCCAGGAAAAAATTTGATCCATTGCAATTTGCCCCATTCGACCCATCATACTGAAGAATCCGAAGCTTTCCTTCCTGCATTGAATATGAACAGTATCCAGACATTAGTATAAGTTTAAGAGAGAAATACAAACATGAGGCTCCAAGTATTTCACCTTTGTTCCATAAACAAGGCCTCCTCCAACTAAAGGATGAAAACAGGCAACATTAACCTCATCTTCTGCGCTAGGAAGGACTCTCACAAGTTCCATGTCTGAAACTCTATAAACCTGGGGAGGACATCAGGAAGCTTTTTAGCATAAAAACTCACAAACCACAAAACAAAAAAGATTTTCCAGCTTTAGTTTTAGCATTATTACTAAATTTTCAAATTGAAGGAAACCATAAAGTTCGACCCAAGTTTAACTTTCAAGATCAGCATCTACTAACAATCTTTGACCTTAAGCTATAATCAAGTCTCTAAGCATCCGAATAAGTATTCACTACATGTAGATTGTTAGAACATAAGCAACAAACATTATCAATTACAGCCTGATTAGATGACTGGACAACAGTGACCAATTTAACACCAAAAAGGCTTGACAAAATATATGCACTAAGAAACAGAAAAATAAATGATGAGAACTTCATTCGAGGAAATCGACTAAGCCATGGAGATAAATGTAAATAAAGTACATATGCAAATCATATGGATTATCATCTTATAAGATCTCTCAAGAAAACCCACCATCGGTCAATTTCTTTCATCTCTTGTAGACAATTTTTTGCTTGACAAAAACTTCTTGTCAAATTCCAGTTGATTTAATCAGTGAACAGTTAGCAACCAGGAAAAAAACTTGCAAAGAAAAAGATCAACAAAAAGTAGGCATTATAGAGCTTTAGAAACACATTACACAAAGTATAAAATAGAAAATGTTTCTCATCCATAGTATGACACTTCCGAGTTCCACTGTAACTAAAGTCAAACAAGTGCCAAATGCACTAATATATTGACTTAAAATAAAAGTTATACAAGCAAATTAAAGCAACTTAAGAAAGTGATAATTACTACAATAAAATCTATGTTATCACATTAAAAAGTGAGGAAAGGATAAGGAAACAATGACATTTACCTCCAAAACAGTGTAAATAGGAATTGCAGTTTCCCCATCAACAACGATGCTCCTCAATAATGAATTATGCCGGCGACCATATGCTAATAATATGTGTTCTGATGTGGGTGAAAACTGCAAATGACATTAAAGAGTTTAATAACACATCTTGATGACCCTTGAATCCTTAACTACACCAGCTATTTACAATTGGAGCCAGAACACCATAGAAGACTAACAATGCAACTCTATGACAACAACAAATGGGCAATCTACAATTTAAACCTGTCAACTTATCAAGCATAGTTTCACTAACAACATGAAAGTGGAACTCTTATACATGCGCATTGACACTAACTCTAGCTGAAACCAAAACTGATTTTGCATCAACATGAGACAATGCTCACGGCATCAGCATCGCAAATGTGCAGGCCAGGCATTAATTACCAATATAAATGTTTTGAACTTGCTGAAATTGAAACGAACTACAGCCATTAACCAAGCTAATAAGAGCTGTGTGGATCAAGTTTTTAATAAATTTACAAATTTCCAGATTCTATTACATTTTTTTTACAATTCTAAATATATCCTCAGAAGAGCAGAGTATCATATAGGCATGACAGTTCACCCTAAAAAGCAGCAAATTAGTGTCTCCAAGTAACTAATGTCATATAAAAAAGCATAAAACCATCAGTTTTCAGTAGACATTTCCTTTACATAAAACCAGTGATCACACAGGGCAAAGAGGTAGTCAAGTTCAGATTAACCTATGGTACGATTCAGTTATATGATTGATAGTACCACCATGTTCTAGATCCGGCATAAGTCATTCAATTTGATACACACAAAATTGGCTACTAAATAGTCCAAGAAATCTTACATGATCAAAAGCTAGAATCCTAATAAAGTTGGCACTATATAAATAGGAACTGCCAACAAATATATTAACCATAACAAATATCAAACCGGCCTTTGTGCTCGGGTGAAACAAAGAACTATGCATTTTGCACCTACATCAGCTTCACATACCCAGCTCAAATTGTTTTATATTCTTTGAATAGACTTGATACCAAGGAACCAAATATTGCAGGCTAAAAATGAAAAAACAAAAGAAATAAAATGCAAAATAAGAAGAAAAAAAGAAATGAATTCAATTTTAGCTGCTAACCTGAATTGAAGTTAAACAATGAGCAGCTCGGATAGCCCTTGAAGCTAGAATAGATCCAAAACTGCATCACATCAAAACAGTCAAACAGGAGAACATAAAATAATACGATCAGCATTAAACACTAGGTGAATAAATGCAGTAGACTATGAAGTTCAAAATCTTACGTTGCCTCCTCAAGAGAATAAATTCGAAGCTCATACATGACTTGGTGAGCTGAAATAGGGTGGCGTGTCGGAGAAGTTGCAGCCCCGGCAGAATCATAGTGCATCTGTGAATGTAATCCAGGATCACCTTCTAACCGAGGAAGCATACATGCCACACAAGCTGCTAGAAATCTTCCACATGGGGAAAAGTGGGCACCCATTTCACTGAGATCATGAAAGAACATTAACTATGAACATACATGACATCACAAGGCGGAAAGTGGCTTCAGTACATCAGTATTAATATTGTGTGCCTACTTATATTTGAAACTAGATTAACAATTAAACATGGAAATAGTTAGCAAAATTGATTCTTTGCAATGCCACACAAACCAAATTCCAATGCCTACATTGACTATCACCAAGGAAGAATATAAAAATTCAGATTCTAAACAATCACCGAAAAATAAAATAAAATATTGATCCAATATCATAGACCTGGATTTGCATTACTGCTACATGACCTCAAGTAGGCAAAAGCATCTCTAATGAGAAAGTATATTTTGTTAACGTTTTCACTGCATAAGATATGAGCGTCCAGGGTTGTGGTTAAACAAAAAAATTAAAAATAAACATGCACTCAAGGGAAAACAACATTAACTTACATTCTGTTCTCATCACAGACTCATCAAGTGGAAAATGCATGATCATGTGCTTAAAGGGAAGCATAAAAGTTTCAAACTAATAAAATGTCTAAAAACCCACCATTAGCAAGTACATGATAATGTTATTAACTGAGAATTTAGCCAGTGTATCTAATAAAAAATTAAAGAGACAAAAAGACTACTGATAGCAAAAAGGATACAACTTCAACTGAAAGGCCATATTCAAATATGAAAATAAATACATTTACAATGCTAAATGCACTATCCTCCGGCATACATAAAATGATTAAAAACAGCCAGCCTTGCAGTTGCACATGAAACGAGAGTAACTTATACTTAAAAATAAAATAACATGTAAACATTCATAACTCACATGAGAAAATATACCTGCATAATACAGCATGCGGAATAGTCAACTGGCAGATATCATTATCGAGAGGAGCACAGGGATTCTGTATATCATGTGTCCATATTCTTAGCTTCACTGTGCAAGGTAACTCCGCAGCTGCAGCAGCGGCCAATGATGAGGAAATATCAGATTCAATGTTGCTTGGGGCATGATGAGCATCCACTACATCGTTTTGAGGGTGTGGAAAAGAAGCACCTTCACCAGAACCTGTTGGAGGAATCAAACGAGAACGTGGGCGATGACGAGAAGCACTACGTCCACTTCCCCTAGTATGACCATAATTAGTCGGTATACCTGAAGAGGCCAGCAATGCCTCCAAGTTCCTTGAATGGAGTAAATCTGCTGAATTTGAGCTGGGTCCCCGAACCACAGGTAAATTTCCTTGGGCAGTAGTGTTCACAGGGCCCATAGTATGTAAGCCAGCATGGGACTGCCCCATTAACCAACCTTGCAAGAATGGCAACTCCCAGCAAGCAGGATCACTGAAAGAAATAAATGGGTGAACATGCCCAGTCTCTACACTTCTTGAAAGCATTTGTAGATCAATATTGCCCAAAGGATGTGAAGCATTGACGACAGGACTACCATCAGGTAAAGACCTAGATTGGCTGGTTGGCATTTGAATAGTCATTCCATTCAATTGGTAAGTACTTGGTGGGACAGCAGAAGAGCTGTTTTGAAGACCACTTGGAGGTAGGG
This sequence comes from Dioscorea cayenensis subsp. rotundata, assembly GCF_009730915.1. Classification (NCBI taxonomy): domain Eukaryota; kingdom Viridiplantae; phylum Streptophyta; class Magnoliopsida; order Dioscoreales; family Dioscoreaceae; genus Dioscorea; species Dioscorea cayenensis. Next base: position 22,854,266 of record NC_052472.1, read on the forward strand.
AATCATTGTTTTCCGCATTTTCCATTATGGAATCAGAGAGAGAATTATTGTTTGCACCTTCTGTTACATTTTGCAAGCAAGGAATTTCTGCAGGGCATGTCTCCATAGGTGCCATTGAATCATTTTGTCTCTCTGTATTAGGATACGAAGGTCGTGTTGATTCGACTCTTTGCTGGTTATTGACTGAAGTGGTAGCCCTGTTAACATCTTGAAAGGATGTTCTTTCATCCTCTTTTATAACTGTTGGCCAGAATAAATAAGGGGAAAGCATAAGAGGTAATTTGGCTTCAACATATGGACGGAGACTAGAATTAGCACTTGCAAAGAAGACAGCAGGTGGAGGATATTGCACATAACCAGCAGACGTTGCTAGAGTCAATGGCGAATCTGGAGAATCCAGGTCATTTACCTACAAAACCATTTAGTCAGATTCCCATGAACTTACGAAGACAAAAAAAAAAGGCAATTTAGACACTACATATAACTCAACCTCAGCAGTTAATAGAAATGGGGCTGCATGAGGGTGAAAATGCACAGCCCTCAATGAGCGCCTTGTCTTCAGCACAATAGTTGGAGAAGAAGGGTCTCCTACTCGGTTGTAATGCCATATGAACAGCTGGATAACATTCATGTGGTAAAGAGTTAATAAACCCCTCACAAAGGCATTCAAGATAAAACTAATCCAATAGCAAGAACTATCTGTCCTGGAGAATATGGAATTAATCAAGGCCAATAAGTCAGGATTACTTCACCTTGTGACCTGAAGCCACAGCAAGAATCTCTCCTTGGGCATGGAATGCAATAGATGCTATTGGACGATCTGCACATCAAAAAAGTACTTCAAATCTATATCAAACACCATGTATAAAATAAGGAACAGGCAAATAATTATTATTTGCCACTGTATAAAGGAATGAGAGACTACAAAAATCGCGTGATCCTATGCAGTCCCCAGTATGAGCATTCCACAAACGCACTTCATGATCCAAGCTACCACTGGCAATTATTTCTGGGCGTAATGGATGGAACCTAACCTGCAGGTAGCCAAAATACTCATTAGCTCACTACAAACATGATTACTATCAAATGATTTTTCGAAGAAGTAAATTAATGAAGTTGAGTGACTAACTTGAGAAGGATATAGCAACTGTAAACAGAATCAACATAGACCAAAGAATCAATAGCTAAAGAATTGAATAACAAGACTGACCTAAACTATTTAAAATAACAAACAAGGGAAATGTTAAATAGCAACTTGTGTTAGTTTAAGATAAATGCACGATAAACCAAAGCTGAACATACTAGATGGTATTTATGTCTGGATATGCAATTGAATTTAAATTTTTTTAAGTAAAACCCTTGTCTATGATCTGAAAATTACTCTGTTTCTTTGTCAAGTATCTCTCAAACCAATTTCCATTTCAAAGAAGCCTTTAATAGAAGAACTAAATTCTCTTCTTTAAAAAGCATAAAGAAGAGGATTATGTCCAATATAACATCATGACATCCCACAATCTTAGAACGGGGTTCATTATTATTGGTACATGCTGAATAATTTTCTAACTCTTACTACTGCAATATTCATTTGTTGGTGATGTCTTATTCAAGAACAGGAACAAAAACATCAAGCAGGACAGTTAATAGCCGTGACACACTCTTAGTCTTTCCTATCTTCTCAGCTTTAATTAGCAATCGATATAGCTAAGATTAATAAAGAGGATAATAACCGAAAGGCAATAAAATTATAAAACATGGGAAGAAATGCAATAATGCTATAGATAGCAGTAGATGCAGGCATACCACCCATGGTGTCCGCCTATGGCCGCTTAACACTTTCAAACAATTACCAGTTTGGCAGTCGATTATTTTGACAGTGTGATCACCACTGGAGAAAAAAGAAAAAAAAATTGCAAAGGAATAATTAAAAGAGAGAGAGAGAGAGAGAGAGAGAATTGATGTTTTTATGGTTGATATCTGCAAAGGCAGAGGTGTAGCTTACTGTGTGGAAGCAAGTGTTTTGCCATCTGAACTAAATGCCGCAGCAATTGTTGACCTTGGTGGAGGAAGAAGAGGACAGTATCTGGCAGACAAATGCCTTAAGGACTCTGCTTCTACCCTGCAAAAGCAATGCTCTACACAATCAGCAGTGGAAACTAATGTTCAACTCCAAGTATTAAAATGTAAAGAATCAAGTAAAAAAAACTCAGATTTCAAGCCAGTTTCTTCAGATTCTCATGGGCATTTGGATTTTTTTTTTAATTAGTTATTCTAAGAAGGACTGCACTGTTCATCATCAAAGAGCACAAGAAATTGCTTACCAAGAAACAAGAGCATGTCTTGCATCTGTTATTTCACATCTTGGCGCAGTACAATCAACTCTGTTTTTTGAAGGCAATCCCCAAAGCCTTTTGGAGTGTCTTCCTCGAGGAGATATCTCCCTTGATTCTAACAGCTTAAAAACATTTCTGCAATAAGGAAGCAAAATATATATATATATCATAGGCATAAGTAACAAAGTCAGGAAGACCACCATCATACCTAACACTATTATGGTTTCCTAAGAACAAAGAAATGAGCGCATTATTTAAAGCATGGCACAAGGAACACGTTTCCTTCAGACAAATACATTTCAATATTTGTTCACTTCAGAATGCAAGAAAACAAAAACCCAAGAAAATAGGGTGCCCTTTTGCATCCATTTGGCATTAAAATGACATGTCAATCATGTAAAACCAGATTGAACAATATATAAAAGATTAGAACTTTACACTGAAACCTACACCCGCTATGATCAAAGAGCGTAATGAAAAATTATTTGTGTACAGGAAAAGACAGCATATTGACCTGTGCCGTGAGCAAGAATTCGATGACGATTGCAAAAATACAGGACAAGACCCAGATGCTGAAGTTGATGCCGTGGAAAACTTTGCATTATCTAACCATGACTGAGTCATTTCCTTCTCTGAACATTACACTCCTGAATATGAATAACAATATGGTGGCCACAAAGGTTGTTAATAGCATAAGAATGCATTTCACAAACATACCAACAATAGAGTATATACCAAAAAGGAAAGAATCAAAGCTAATCCAATAAGCATACCTCAAACAAAAACATTCATTGTCACTCTGCAAAATACAAAATTTTAAAATCATCAACCATGTGAATAAATGGTTTTGTTTCAAGAGAAAAAAAATTTGCAACTTAATGTTACCTTCAGACACCCAACTCGATGAAACCTTAAGTGAAAATACCCTCCTACCAACAAGAAGGCAAAGTTAGACAGCTTACTAAATCTCTATCCGTTTGGATAAAAAAAGTTTCACCGTTTCACTGTACTGACATTTAGCACGCAAATTGCTGAAGTGATTCTCCTTTTGTGTCGAGAAAGAACTATATCATTCCAAACAGTCAAGTGTAAGACTAATATGCTGTTTGCAGTAAAATATTTCACTTATTATCAGCTTATATAATTAACAACATTCAAAGAAGAAACAGATCTAGATATGCCAGATTAAAAAGGAAAAAATAATAATAAATAATGATGTGTTCCAATTGACTATATTAAGCACAAGAAAGATTCAGCGGAGACTAGGTGAATCAAAAAATGGTGTTTCCCTCAAGTATGACAAAATTAAATGGCAAATCCAAGAACAGACATTTATTTTTCAGATGAGTGAGCCTAGAGTTATAGCAGTTGTGACAAACACCTTATCCCAAAGAATTTAGAAGGCAACATGAACTAGAAGGAGAAACAAAATCATTTACGCCAAAGGTCCACCAAAATATTGAACTCAGAAGAATGCTTGTACGCGAGCACCAAGAGGGAGAAAAGAAAGAAAGGATAGTTCCTTGCAAAATTGCGGACCTGCGAATTGAGCTCCATAGAAATCCAACAGCCGTTCTTGCAACCTCTATTACGTAACTTCAATCAAGAAATGAATTCTTAATTTCACACCCTCTCATAACAGCATTCCCTCTCCTCATATCCTCAACATCATGAATTCTCATCAATTCCCAAAGAAATCACCATGCAATTACCGACGATCAATCTATATTTAAGGTGAGAAAGAAAAGAAAGGCTGGATCATTGGAAAATTGAGAACTTGTGAATGAGCACCAATCAATCTACTCACCTTTCTTGCAACCACAATCACAAAAATTCAATGAAGAAACAAACTCTTGATTTTGCACTTGTCATTACAACATTCCCTATACTAAAACCCTCAAGACCATAAATTCTCATCAATTCCCAAAAAAAGCCCACCTCTAATTCCCAACTCATGACAAAGATCCGATCTTTACAAGCCCCACACTAACAAGACAAACTAAACACCCGAAAAAACAAAACTTTCAAAGATAAACATCAAAATTAAAACAGATTTCAAGAAAAATACCTCAAATCGACATCGAATTCCACAACCCGCACCTGATCAGAGAGCAACAAAACCCAATTCCACCTCAACGGCAAAAAACGCTTCAATGGTACAAATTGATACAAAGGGAGCGTGAAATCTCCGGAAATTCCTGCCGATTTTGGGCAAACGGCCCCAAGGCAGCCACCACCAACGTCGGCAATGAGATTTGAATGGCAAAAGAGAGAGAGAAACGAGAGAGAGAGAGAGAGAGAGAGAGAAGAGAGAGGAAAACCTAAAAAAGAAAACTATTGGGAATTGGAAAGTAATCTCAACCGTCCGATTGAGATCGGACGGATGAAAACGCACACCGTGTCTTAGGGCGGGTGCTGCTGACGGAACGGACCAGATGAGATCTAGAAGCCGTGATTGTTTTGGCTTGCGTCCAGATGGGCTATGACGTGGCAACTTGTTAACGGGTCGGATTGTTTTACCTAAACCCGACCCGCTATTAATTATTTTTAATAAAATTAATTTTTAATTATTAGGTTTTTGTGCATTATTAGTTCTTATGTCTGGCATGTATCCATTATTGCCCATGAAGTGTATATTTAATTTTTTTTTTTAAAAGTCTGTTATGATTAAATGGCAGGTTTCATAATTAGAAAACTATTTTCATTAGGAGCATCCTATTGTCTCTGATATTATTTATATATATCTCTTCAAAAAGCTTTTCTCTAATTTTATTTATATATCTTCGTTTTTCTCGGGTTTTTTTTATGTCTATCAAGAAAAATCTATAAAGTATTAAATATTTTTTTTTTAATTTTCTTTTAGTAATGTACTTACACTTTTTAAAAAATAATGGAGGAAATTATTTTTAGGAAATGTAAAATATCATTTTTTACAGAAAGAGTAATAGAAAATAATCAAAATAGAAAAAAAAAACTATTGAAATTTTAATAAATTTTAATAAAAAATTTAAATAAATTGATACAATTGTTTATAAATTTGAAATATCAACTCATTTTAAATGATTTTTTTAATCTGCATAAATTAATTAACTAAAATAGAATAGCAGAGAAAGTAGAAAAAATATTTTATAAAACATGTCCAAATATTATGAAAATTAATTCCTAAATAATTTTTCATTTGCTTCCAAAACTATTTAATTTATTATAGTAATTGTTTTTATATCAAATAATTGAGATTTAATTTAAGGGAAGATTTATTTTTATATTAAACAATTTCTCTTAATATAATAATCACTAAGTATATTAAAATACATTTTGAACATAATAAGTTTAAAAAAAATTAATATTGCTATAATCCAGACCATTTTTAATATTGCTATACTTACAACTAGTTGCAGATAATCAAATAACCCCATACAAAACAAAGAGTGATGATCCCACGGAACTGGTTCCGTGATAGTTATTATAGAACCAAAATGTGACTCAACCCCACCTGTTGAATTGCCTCGATTTAATAACTTCTAAAGTAAAGTTTAAGATAATTATTAATATATACCTAGATTATATAATAAAAAACAATAAAATTTATAAACTCATAGCTAAAAATGAACCACGTTTTGATTCCGTGATAATTACCATGAAACCGAGTCTACGGGATAAAAATTCACAAAAACAAAGAAAATTAACACTCACACTCACCGCTCCCTCAACAAACCATAAACAAACATGAAACTGGAAATAGAAAACGATGTCTGAAGAAAGACTCACTAAGATCAAGAACATCCAAAACTTAGAACCATGAAAAAAAACAAAATCATAGTTTAAAAAAAAAGATTGATATAATAAGCCTGTTCCATGTCTTGGCACAGAAAGGAAAGATTCATTAAGATAAACATCCAAAAACTAGCACCATGAAGAAAACAGAATCATAATGAAAAGATGATTGATATAGTAAGCCTAATCTACATGAAGAGATTAGGGCGAGACGCCTTGAAAGTGGTTTTAAGCTTCCGAGTAGGGGGTCGGACTTTCCTGAAGACGAGAGGGAATTTGATCTTCGAGTCATGGAACTGTTTCGTGCTCTCACGCTTGCAGAGCTTGGCCGGGATGGTGGCAGTCTTGATGATCTGGATGCATGGGAATCTGACACGGTGCCGGGATGCCATTTCATTGTACATCTGTTCGACCGCACCATTGAGTGTTGTGTCTCGGTATTCCTTGTACATGTTGTGATAGCCGGTTCGACTTTGATACCTCAGCCAGATACCATAGTTCTTGATCTTTGTTGGATACTTCTCAAATATCTAGGAGAAAGGTAAGACAACAAAGGATTGGATTAACTAAATAGAAACTGAGAATACACAAATCAATTGCAAGGAATTCAGTCTGGGAAATAGATTCAGTCAATGCAAGGCAATAGGTAGCAGCAAAAAAGAAGATTAAGTCATAAATTAAGAAAAAATGAACAAAATTGGTAATTAATATCTTTGACAGCAAATTTTAGGTTTTGTACCATTTCTCCAAGTGATTTTTTTAACAAATAACAAGACATAAGTGATAAGACTGGTTGGAATTGTTATGGACATAAAGAAGCAAGAGTTACTCGCATGAGAATTTGGAAAGAAAGGTGAGGCTTAATGACAAATCCTTAGAATGAAGATACATGCAATGCAATAAGAACAATTTCTACATAGTATAGTGACGAGATCATACTCATACATGTTAAGGGTATATATATATACATGTATTTCTTGATATATATATATATATATGTAAATAAATATTATCTCAAGGGTTTTCAAGACAACCGAGAGCAAGTAGCACATAATACACCATTGGAAAATAGAAGTATTTGAAATAATATTTTCTGTAATGAAGAAGCAATTCAAGATTCAAATCAACCTTTTCCAGATGATATTAGTGTCTATTTCACGTAAAATAGAAAATAGTGCTTTTAATTAGATAGTCTATTGAAATAACACAAGCTAAAAAAAATGAGATCAATAGCAAATCTATAAACTGGGAAAATCACAAATAAATATGGAAATGACGGTTGAAGTAGAGAATCAATGCAAACTAAGGAATAAATTGGCTTTCATGGCAAACAAGTTAATGAACATCTCAAATAACCTTTCAGTTGATGAATTTAACCCATCCATTGGGCATGAATATCCAATAAAACGGACCAGAACTCATAACAATAGTACAATGCAAAACAGTTAGCATTGCCAACAATGCAAAGAGAATCACTTTCCAAATAGCAGATAAAAACAAGTAAATTTATAAACTAACAAAAAAAATTATCAGATAATTCAATTGTGATATCATATTTCATAAGAAACTAGAGAACACATGATAGTTTACAAGTTGAACTGCATTTGCATCACATCAAATGCAACCTTACACACACCTCACAAAACACATTAACACCAGAACCTAGAATAGGTAAAAGTCCTCATGAAACAACAACCAAGGAAACGACAAAACTCACCTCATTGATGGCAAGCACTTGCCCATTGCTTTTTCTTAACCTTCTTCAACTTCCTCAAGAAGTACCTGACATATAGCACACAAATTAAAGGGAAAAACAATAACAAGAACCATGATAAGCATAGAAATCATGATAAATCAACAAATACCAGAACTTTGATTTGGCTCGGACTTCATTTGTTGCCCAAAGCTTCATGCGGAAAATCTTTGGGTGCTCATCAGATGAAGTGGGGAGAGCTCTGCCCACGACCTGGAACTGATGGAACTGCAACAATACATCAAAATTAACAATAAAAACAAAATCTTTCACAAAATACATCACGAATCAACATATAATTTCAGGTGGAAACCATAAACACAATAAAAAAAAACAACCTTTTCAAAACAAAAGCATTAATAACAACAAAAGATCACAAGAAAAAAAATACCATAAAGTAAAATTGTCTAACATTCTGCAGATCTAAAACCTCACATAACTGCAATAATACATCCAAATAAACATAAAAACAAAATCTTTCACAAAATACATCCCGAATCAACATAAGATTTCAAATGGAAACCATAAACACAATAAAAAAAAACAACCTTTTCAGAACTAGAGCATTAATAACAACAAAAGATCACGAAAAAAATGCAGAAAAAGAAAGAAAACTCAAAATTTTACAGATCTAAAACCTCACAGACAATGATTTCAAGCAAAATAAAAACAAATACCACATGAATCCAAAAACCAGATCAAAATCAACAAACATAGAACAAAGATTAAGGATCTGAACATCAAAAAAAGAGATTGAGAGATTAAAACAAACCCTGAAAACCCCCATCGATCGGAGTCAGAGGGCGACAAAAGTTCAGAGCTCCGTCCGCCGCACCGAAGTCCCGCGCTTTTAAAATGGACGAGGGTTGAAAGAAACCCTAGCGTCGAATTCTTCCGAAAAATTACGAAAATGCCATCATGTGAAAATAATTTTAAAAAAAATAATTTAATGCGGTGAGCGTGGATCGAACACGCGACCTTCAGATCTTCAGTCTGACGCTCTCCCAACTGAGCTATCCCCGCATTTGTTGATTTTTCTTTCTTCATACATTTATTTAATTATATATTTATTTTTTTGAAAGCTTAATAATAATATAAGTTGCTTTTGGATGTATCTTACTGTAAATATCATGTTAAAACCATCTTAATGATTGAGAAGAATATTAAGCTGTAAAAACAAACAAGAGCATTCGTTAAAATCTCAAAAATTCAACTCAGTTTAACTTACTTATTTAAGTTTAATAAGCGATTCTTCAGTCTATTAAAGTCTAATTTTTAGTATGTAAGATATATAAAGTAAGATTAAATACCCCCAAACTTGATTTTTTAAAGGTTATGAATAGCTCGTACTATAACATGTTCGAATTGTAACAAGTTAAACATCTCATTAGTATTACAGTTATAAAATTTTACCATATGTGTATTGTTGTGACTAATGAGTCAAATCGGAGCTTTATATTTTCCCAACAAATGACTCTTAAGTTTGACAAATGAGGTTTTATTACGATCAATTCTGACTCGATCCAAATGGTGGTGCCGAGTCGAGCTTGAACCTAGCAAAGCTCAGCTCAACTTGGATTGATTACAACCATTACGAATATATTGAATATAGTTATATTTTTTAAAAGAACAATATGATGCTCATTGAAATGAAAACTTGTACATTGGCATGTATACATTACACTAGGCTTGGGCCTTCTTCTCTAAAGTCCACAACCTACATAAGCATTTCATCACATATCATATAAAAAAAGGTTATGTTTTCATTGACTTGCATATAATCAATTACTACCAAACAAATTCTTAAATCATATCAAAAGCACAAATGTTTTTTATCTTTTTGGTTCACTTTCAGCAAAGCAAACTTTTCCTTCTCATTGTGTGCTGATAATATGGTAACATGTTCACTTCTTAAGTACATCATCATTCTTGACTTCATACTCAACATTTCTTAGTTTTCACACATCATAGATGAGTCACATAGCTTTGTTATTATTTAGTAAATAATAACTCATATCAATTAATTTAATATGATTTTGAATATATAAGCATAAGTTTCTCATCTTATCGGCTTTAGTTGTTATATTGAACCAAAACGGAATAATATGCCTGGTTTTTCATCTTATATGACATAATATGTGGTTTGTTTAGTTTGTTTGTAATGTAACTAATTAAAATAGTACTAATAAAGATATTAGAATGATTAAAATTTTCACAAATATCAATTTTAAAAAATAAATTTTTAAATTGAATCAGGCTCCATAGTATGTCTGGTTTGGTAAATGAAAGGGACACATATAATATATTTATTTATGTACATAATTTCCAAATTTAGGATTTAAATTTGAAATTAAAAAAAGATTGATACGGTCTAAATTTTGCATCATATGCAAATCTTTAATTTATTTAATTAATTTTTATGTGGTGACCTTGGCCGCAAGTTAATATAGTGGACTTTTATGGATGTAGACATTGAGCGTAAGCATTGAAGTTAATTGAAGTATAGTACTTACGGAAATAATTAATGTCAAACATTACTAATTATTCGCAAATGGCAACTAATAAAATTTTAAACTTCGCTGATTTATAATGAGTTATGCTGCGGTTTTAAAATTCATTAATTATTTTGTATACTAAATGTATTTTCTCTTTTTGCATTTGGTTTTTACAATTTTGAGTGGTTTAAATCAATATTGTATATAGACATACAATGTAAACTATGATTAAACAACTCTTTATAATAAAAACTATTGCCACACCTGGTTTGGAAAGATCCCATGAATATTTTTGCAAAAACCAATAAATACAATTAAAGTTTATAATTATTAATATTATATTTAATTTAAATCAAAATTGATTAGCAATTTGTTTCTTTTCTTCCTTCAAAATATTTATTATAAAATTAATAAACATAGATGAATATTATATTATATATCACATATCATATAATTAAAAAATAGTTTATAATTCTAAAATAATATTTAAAATATTTTTATTAACCTAGCATCTACCCTAAGGACTCCATGATTGAGTCATTTACATGAGACCAAGAGTGTTACGAAGAGTTTTAAACTGCGTAAAAGGAGTGGTGGTAGTTAAATTGAAGAAGATTGTATCTAACTAAAGAACTGAAACTGAAGTTGGAGAAATTCTCAATTGAAGTTCGGATTTGTGAAGGTGGGAAGCATTCCGATCATTGGGGAGAGAACGGTATCCCAGACAATAAAATAATCGACAAATAAAAAAGAGTCTGAGCCATCCGATTATTAGTAAAATCTGGGTCTTGCATAAAAATGTAGCCATGACCCTTCATTTTCATTTAAATGAAGGGAATGCTAACCTATAAAAAAACAATGATGATGATGATGAGAAACTTAATGAAAGCCTTTATGAGTCCTTTCTCCTTCTTCTTCCTATCTCCCTTCGCTCTTCGTCCTCCTGAGATCTTTTTGATCTTTCTATTGTTAATTCTCACATATCACAGAGCCTAGAAAGGTTAATATTTGAGCTGATTTTAATAACTATAATCTATAAATACCAAATTGTCAATATACTTTTCCCACAAATAAAGATATTTTTTAATCATTATAATTAGTTTGAAACAACTAATGGAGTATTTAATGCAAATAAGTAAATAAAATTAAATATTTCCCATTACTAATATCACATTTAATGTAAAGACAAATAATTAAATGCAAAAGAAAAAAATACTTAAAAAACGAGGTTTAAAAATCTTCCTAGAAACCCAATGACATTGTACAACTACTTTAAATATATAACTAAGCAAATTCCTTTGCTCCGCATTAATTTTTTTTTAACAACTTTGATGGTTATAAGGTAATATTATATATAGACATAATTTGAAACACAAATAAAGTATTTTAATTAATAAAATTATAACATCATCTAGAGAGATGTTATGAAAAAATGAATAAATCAAATTCAAATCCAAATGAAACAATACATAGTAGAAAAACTATTAAAAAAACACAGAAAGAAAAAAGAAACTAATGCCTAAAGAAACTTTAATTACACAATAATAGCTATTACAACCTCTTCTACAACTCATTAAAAAAGTTCGAAATAAAAAAAGCACTAAACGTTAGGCTTATGATCAATTTTAATACCTCTTATCCTTAATTTTCTATAATTTGATATTTTCAATTTTTTTCTACTTTGCTTAGAAATATACAGAGGTAAAATCATATTTTCAAATATAACTTGCAAATTGACTTAAAAAAAATCATGATTACATAATTCCCTATGGGCATACATTTACATTTTTTTATCGCAATAATTGGTTTTGAAAGGTTTAATGGAATATTTAATGCAAAATTAATTAATGCAATTAAGCCTTTGTACTACCAATGTCATAATTAATGCAAACAAATATTTAAAGTACAATAATATTTTTAAAAACATTCATGATTGTTCTTTGAAATGTTCTCAAGGGTAGATTATGCATCTAGGAGTATTTTAAATATATGCATAGACAAAATTAATGCATGCAATTAAACATTTATATTACTAATGCCATAATTAATGCAAACAAGTATTTAAGTGCAACAATATTTCTAAAAAAATTTATAATTGTTCCTTGAAATATTCAGTAGGCAAATTATACATCTATTTTAAATATATGTATAGATAATAATATATAGATATATTTTTTTCTTTTTTTAAATATTATATTAAATAAAGAATTAAATGATTGTATCTTCATCATAAATGGTCACATTTATTTTGTTCTCTATATTATTTTTAATGTGCATTCAATTTCTCTTGTATGAATATATCATTCTTTGCATTTCTTTTTTAAGCTCTTTATAAGTTAGATTAAAGAATTATTATTATTAGTGGAAATTGCCAAAAACACCTTGTAAGTTTCTGAATATTGCTAAAAACACTCTAGATTAGTTTTTGCACTCCCTCAAAAACCCACTTCCTTTTGAATTGATGATTTTTTTAAACCCCCAAAACATCTAATAGTGATTGATAGAATTAATTTGGAATTTTTGACTGAAATTGTCCCTGCGTGGGAAGTTGTGGCAAGTGTGACGAGATTTGACTATAATGCCCTTGGGTCAGATGAGTTTCTATTTAAAAAAATGAAGCTTCTATTTAAAAATATGAGGTATGAGGTTACGTTTTAAAAAAATGAGTTTCCTATTTAAAAAAATGAGTTTTCTATTTAAAAAAATGAGTTTTTGGTTTAAAAATGAGTTTTTCTGTTTAATAAATGAGTTTTCAGTATAAGAAATGAGATTTTCGTTTAAAAAATGAGGTCTCTGTTTAAGAAATGAGTTTTTCCGTTTAAGAAATGAGGTTTTTGTTTAAAAAAATGAGGTCTCTGTTTAAGAAATGAGTTTTTTGTGGTGTATTTATCACCCCAAAAATCTCTTTTATTCATGAAATTTGGGCCAGATGAAGACAAACAGCGCGCTCACAATCACAGATCACGTTGCGTGAAAAATGGGATTTCAAGTTCGAGAGAAAAAAGGTCGCAACCTTTCGATGCCTTCGCTCGACGACGAGGAGCATCGCGGTCTTCCCCGAGGTCGACGGCGAAGAAGATGAAAAGAGATGAGGTCGACGACGGGGAAGGCGATGAAAAGCGAAGACGAAGACGGCGAGATCGAACCCTCATCGGCGCCCGCTTCCTCCCTCCGTTCTCGTCGCGACTTAGGCACCATGGATCCAAAACCCCGGAATGATCCCTAACCCTAACCCTATTGTTATCCATGTTGCGGTCTCCGCGATCGAGAATGGTTCCGTTCGAGTTCGCTCGTCTTATCCGAGCGTCACCACCGAAGACCTCACCACTCCGACCGTACGAGGAACGTCGCCAACCGGATCGCCAACGCCGATAAAAATTTCTCCTTTAAGACCCCACACGAGCAGGCCACCTTCGAGATCGCTCGCCAGATCTGGAGCTCAGCACTCAAGCGTTCGCGCGAGATCAACGACGATGAGATACTCAATGTCCCTACTCAATGAGGTCTTTGTTTAAAAAATAAGCTCTCTGTTTAAGAAATGAGTTCTCTGTTTAAGAAATGAGTTCTCTGTTTATATGCTTGTTTGTCTTTGTTTAACTATCAATGTTTCTGTTTAATATATTGCGTTTACGTTTAAAAAAGTGCTTAAATATCGTTGTTTCTATTTAAATATGTACGAGTGCAACCTTTCGATGCCTTCGCTCGACGACGAGGAGCATGCGGTCTTCCCCGAGGTCGACGACGAAGAAGATGAAAAGAGATGAGGTCGACGACGGGGAAAGGCGATGAAGACGAAGACGAAGACGGCGAGATCGAACCCTCACTCGGCGCCGCCTCCCTCCGCTCCTCGTCACGCGACTTAGGCACCATGGATCCAAACCCCGGAATGATCCCTAACCCTAACCCTATTGCTATCCATGTTGCGGTCTCCGCAGTCGAGAATGGTTCCGTTCGAGTTCGACCTCGTCTTATCCGAGCGTCGCCACCGAAGACCTCACCACTCCGACCGTCGAGGAACGTCGCCAACCGGGATGCCCAACGCCGATAAAGATTTCTCCTTTAAGACCCCACACGAGCAGGCCACCTTCGAGATCGCTCGCCAGATCTGGAGCTCAGCACTCAAGCGTTCGCGCGAGATCAGTGACGATGAGATACTCAATGTCCCTACTCAATGAGGTCTCTGTTTAAAAAATAAGCTCTCTGTTTAAGAAATGAGTTCTCTGTTTATATGCTTGTTTGTCTTTGTTTAACTATCGATGTTTCTATTTAATATATTGCGTTTACGTTTAAAAAAGTGCTTAAATATCGTTGTTTCTATTTAAATATGTACGAGTGGCCAAGATTAATTGGTTTTTATATCCAGGATTAATTTATCACGTAAATATTTATTTTTCTGTTTAAATATTAATGTTTTTGTTTAAAAAATGAGTTTTATGTTTAAGAAATGAGTTTTCTGTTTAAGAAATGAGGTTTCTGTTTAAGAAATGAGGTTTCTGTTTAAGAAATGAATTCTCTGTTTAAGAAATAAACTCTCGTTTAAAAAAATGAGCTCTCTGTTTAAGAAATGAGTACATGCGAAAAAGAATGCAAAAAGAATGAAAAATATATGCAAAAAGGTTTAAGAGCAATGATGGAATTTCATAATGCAGGGGGTAAAAAGGAAGTGAAAACAATAAAAGAAGGGTTGTTCGAGGTATGCAAAACTCACGAGTACATTTTGGGAAGTTTTGAAATTATCGAGGAGTAAATGATAATTTTCCCTTATTATTATTATTATTTATTTATTTATTTTACTTTTATTTTTATTATTTTTTTTATATGGAGGAACTCGTGATGCAAAAAGAAGTTTAGAATTCTTGGGATCTCACATAGATACGGGAATGGAACATACATAGTCATGGACCAACGCTGGGATAAGCCAATCTTTTGCATTTTATTGGAGACTCCGTGATGAGTTTTCTATCAATTTTTACGTCATGATGTTTCAAACTATGTTATGCATTATGTTGGTTGTGCTTTTTTTCTCCATATTTAGTGCACCTTTTATTGTATATTTGTCTTCCTGACTCTTTATGTGTGTTTTATTTTAATAGAGTGGTTTATCTATATTTGTCTAAAAAAATCAAAGTACATGCAAACTCCATTTAAAAATAAACAGGGAGTAAAAAACTTTGATTAAAAAGTGCTTATCATAAATATAATGGAAAAGAAGAGAGTTTTGTCATTGAAAAGTCCAAGAGATGACTATTAATTAAGTCTAATACAATAGCATTAATATTCCTTAATTATTTTGTCTAACAGCACAAGATTGGTAAACTTAATCCTAGTTTAATCTCTATACCTACCTGAAAGAAGACATCATCCTCCATTGAATTCTCTTCATTTAAGTAACACTCTTTTCAAAAACCTAAAATATCCACCTTCAAACCTAACCTTTCATATTCTAAAAGTCCACTTGCTTAATTGTATAATGACCTCTGTTTGTGAGCTTGTTATTCAAACACCAAATATTCCCATTTTGTAGCATGAGATATTAAATCCAACATGACCCTTAACTCCTTCATTGCAAACAACAATCCCCACAAGTAATTACTATTTGTTTATTATTATTATTATTATTTTCAACCCATTGATCATACATATCATGATGTGAAAATCACAGGTTATTTTTATTTTATTTTATTTATTATGATCCAATAATTTGTAAAAAATCTAAAACATCTTAGAGGAGATACGGAGAGCTTGGGGTTCTACTCTTGCCCTCCTCTGAAATAAGTTATAAGGTGTACTTCTTCATGTGTCATATATATTTATTTATAAGCCCACACCTATTAGTTAGTTTCTTTTTAAATAGAGTATGTTTTTTATGTGGTAGTTTTTTTTATAATATATTTTATTTTTTATGTATAAAAAAAATTATTATTGGTGAATAAAAATAAAATTTTAAACCCAAAACCAATTACTAATGAGTATTAAATTTTGTATCACTTAGCACGTGATTTATTTTTTTTAAATGTTTTGCAAATTTATAGAATTTAAAATATTCATCACATTTGAAACTATATAAAGTTCAATTAGTATACATTAACTTTTGAATTTTGATAATATAAATTTAATGGTCAATGTAAATCTAATCTATTAAGTCCTTCTTCTCACAGTGTTTGTGCATATTTATATAATAAAAAATATCAAAATATCAAATAGTTCATCTATTTTGTATTTTTTTATCGTTTTTCAATCCTTATAATATATATATTTTTATTTTTATTATCCTCATATTTACGTATTTTTTGTCTGTTTTTCAACAAACATACGTTCATCAGTGATGAATTCGTCAACTAAAAAATGAAAAATGTTCAAATATAAAAATATTAGAGAGATTAAAATGGTGAAAAACATAAAAGAAAATGACGTTTTGATATTTTAACCGATATTAAAAAAACTGAACACCATGAACTAATAAAAAAAAATCCAAGAGAATCCACATAATCTAAATTTTCAGCGAATCAAAAAAATAAATTTGTTATTGATTCCAACCATAAAATGTGGACAATACATTAACAACACCAAATGATCCAGGGGGCCCAGAACACACACGCACACCTAAATTTACATAATTATCCTCGTGATGGATGAACAAGCCAACAAGGAATCTCCAACTGATTGCACAGAATCCTAATGCCGTCTTTTTTTACACATAACCCTCTTAAAGAACCTAAAATGTCTTGAGTGTAAGACGAGTAAAACCCAGGGACTTGTACATAATTTGCCAACAATCGGTAGTTGAAGATGTACACTGTACACTAATGGACGGAGGAATGAGTTTAATACTTTCAAGCTAAACACTTGTTTAATGAAGTGGTAAGACATTTAGGAGCCGTTTGGTGGTTTACAGTAAAAGATTTTCGAGTAGTGTATGAACAACAGACAAAAATTAAATTTCTGCACTTAAAATTATAATAGTTTTATTTATATTTAATGTGTCCCAAGACTATAAAGTACTGTTTATTATTTTACTGATCATGGTGTGATGTGAGTCATCGTATTCTCCATCCCTCTAAAATTATATAGTAAGAGAATTTATTATTATAGAATTATGGTCTTTAATATATCATCCATGTTTAGTATTCGGTGATATGTTTTTATTACCTCCCGTGTTACTAAGTCGCACATAATAAATCCCAAGAAATTACTCAGCTACAATAATTAGTGCACCAGCCTATATAAAATTCAAGAGATTAAATATTTTTATATACATATATATATATATTCAAAGGATTAAATAAAAAATCCATCATTAGATTCGGACCAAAGATGCAAACGCTGACTTTGCTTCTATTTTTTATTATATAAATTTTCGATGAAATTCTTAATTAGTCCTTGAATTATATAAACGATCTATTTTAATATATATTTTAATATTTTTTATATTTAATTTTGATAAATTATTAATTTTATGATTGGCGGGGGATCAAATTGCAAAAAAGAGCACAATTTCGCGCCTATAAATACTCAGCCATTATTCATCTTCATCATCTCAACACCATTCGATACTTTTCTTCGAAAGCTCGAACAGAGCTCTAATGGCGGCCGAGACGTGCTCCGCCGTAGCCCTAGCGCCGCTCCTCGGCGGCAACTCCACGGCGGCGGCGCAGTACCTATGCAACCAATTCGAGGCCGTCTCTCTACAACTCACCGATGCTAAATCGGCGATCGATTCCACCTACCTTCTCTTCTCCGCCTACCTCGTGTTCGCGATGCAGCTCGGCTTCGCCATGCTCTGTGCCGGCTCCGTCCGCGCGAAGAACACCATGAACATCATGCTCACCAACGTCCTCGATGCCGCGGCCGGTGGTTTGTTCTACTATCTCTTCGGTTTCGCGTTCGCGTTCGGAGCCCCATCGAATCCCTTCATCGGACGCCATTTCTTTGGGCTCAAGGAGATCCCGAAGATCGGCTTCGATTACTCCTATTTTCTCTATCAATGGGCGTTTGCCATCGCCGCCGCCGGAATCACGTCGGGATCCATTGCCGAGAGGACTCAATTCGTCGCTTACCTCATTTACTCCTCATTCCTCACCGGATTCGTCTACCCGATCGTCTCCCACTGGATCTGGTCCACTGATGGCTGGGCATCCGCTTCGAGATCCGCCCCTCACGGTCTCCTATTCGGCTCCGGCGTCATCGATTTCGCGGGATCCGGCGTCGTTCACTTGGTCGGCGGCATTGCTGGTCTCTGGGGAGCCCTAATCGAAGGTCCACGAATCGGGCGATTCGATCACGCCGGCCGAGCCATCACTCTCCGCGGCCACAGCGCAACCCTCGTCGTCCTCGGCACATTCCTCCTCTGGTTCGGCTGGTACGGCTTCAATCCCGGCTCATTCATCACAATCCTCAACTCCTACGGCCCGATCGGATCAATCAACGGCCAATGGTCCGCCGTCGGCCGCACGGCCGTCACCACAACCCTCGCCGGCTGCTCCGCTGCCCTAACTACTCTGTTCGGCAAGCGCCTTCAAACAGGGCACTGGAACGTCACCGACGTCTGCAACGGCCTTCTCGGCGGCTTCGCCGCCATCACCTCCGGTTGCTCCGTCGTTGATCCTTGGGCCGCCGTCATCTGCGGCTTCGTCGCCGCTTGGGTCCTCATCGGCTTCAACAAACTCGCCGAGATCTTCAAATACGACGATCCCTTTAGAAGCCGCACAACTCCACGGTGGTTGCGGCGCTTGGGGCATCATCTTCACCGCCCTCTTCGCCAGAGAAAAGTACGTCAACGAAGTCTATCCGGGAAGAGAAGGGAGACCATACGGTCTCTTCATGGGCGGCGGTGGCCGGTTACTCGCCGCGCATGTTCTACAAATCGTGGTGATCATCGGTTGGGTGAGCTGCACCATGGGGCCATTGTTCTACGGCTTGAACAAGATGAAGTTATTGAGGATTTCAACAGAGGACGAGATGGCCGGCATGGATCTCACTCGCCATGGCGGCTTTGCTTATGCTTACCATGATGAGGACTCTAGCGGCCATGGCGGCGGGCCAGGGCTGATGTTGAAGAACGTGAGAGTGGAGCCTGGTCCTACTCCCACTACTCCAAGTTCCGGTCAAACTTAGCCGCCACCGCCGCCGCCGCCATTGACGGGTATGTGTGCTTCTCTTCTCCTTCTCCTTCTTCTTCTTCTTCTTCTCTTCTCCTTCTTTGCGGTGATAATAACACAAAAATAAAGTTGGGTTTTTTTTTCTTGGGATTTTTTTTTTCGGTGATAAAAACACAAAAATAAAGTTGGGTTTTTTTTTCTTGGGATTTTATTAAGTTTTTTGGGTGATGATGAAGGTATGATTGTAGTCAGAGGTGGATTAGGTTGGTTTTTTCAATGTCTGGTTGTTATTATTATTGTTATAATTATATAAATTTCTATTTTTCCTGGCTTCTTGGGAATACTTTGTTGACCTGGGTTAGAGTTTTCACACTTGCCGAGGGATTATAATCTCAATAAAACACTGTTTTTGAAACGATATTTATGTATTTTCATAAAGTGAATGATTTTATTATTAGTTAATTAATCGATAAAATTTATTAATATTTTTTTATAATATGTACAACTCACAATTAATCTCCGACATTGAAACCCATCTATTATAACAATTATCTTATTGATAAATTTTTTTTTTATTTTGATAAAGTGGACAAGTCAGGGCATGCATAGTTACGGAATTACTCCCTCAACACACTTATGCCTTCACATTATGTGAGTTAAAATTTGAACATATCTTCTTATGGGATATGAGCACTCTAGAAGTCGTTTTTTTATTATTTGATGGGTATATAACTAAATGTTTAATATTTTATACTTATAGTTTATGGAAAACTATTGTATTTATAAAATGTCAAAAACAGTGAACTGACTCACTAGTAACTATCCGTGCTTATGATTGAGAGGTCTTGATTTCGAGTCTATCATATTATAATTCACTTGTTCTATGTGAAAAATACCTCTCGATCTTCCTTCCAGAGTTACATGGTGGAGTTATTTGCAAGAGATCAGTCAAGCCACCGTAACTAGTGCATCTCTCTTTTTCAAAAAAAATAGAAAGTGTTTGGTCTTATATTCACTTCTAAAGATAAGTATATTAATTATAGTCTCTCATTCATTTTATATTTAAAAAAAAAAAACAATGTTTTCTAATTATTTTAATCTTGTAATTTTGAGTGGTGAATGATGAGACAAAGTCCTGATCATGTTATCTCAAAACAGTGAAAGATTTGAGCTTTAGGATTCAGTGGTGAATAGTGGTTTCCAGAGGATGCTTGTTGCTTGTGGGTTTGGGAGAAGAAGATGGAAAAGAGCATGAGCCACAAATGCATGCAATCCAATTGGATTTGGTATTAGATGCCAAAATGGTACTCTGTCATTAGAATAAGACAACTGCTTTAACTTTTTCTAGTGGCTGAACAAACTACAAAGACTTTTATGAACTCTTTTTTCCATGACCTTTGAAAGTGATGTGTGCCTTTTGAAAAGTTTCATCCATTTTTTTTTTTAGTATTTTATATGCTTCTTTTTTGCACTGTACCCCTTTACAAATCTAAAATCACACATTTGCATGTGGAGTTTATCTTTCTAGATTCTTGTATCTATATATATATATATTTAAAGTTTAAATATGTAAATATATGAGTTATATATTTAATTAATTAATTAATTTTTTCACTTTTTATTCCTAACCCATTGGGAGCCCTTTGGAGATTCTTTTATTCACTTTTTATTAATTTTTTTATTAGTTTTTTTCATATTTTAAATGAGTCATTTTATAAAATAATATTTTTATTTACTAGTACACTTATATATATGAATATTAGCTTATTATTATTGCTAGGGTGTATATTTACATAAGAATCTTGATTTCTAATATATATATATATATGGTAAAACGTAAAATGTAGATGTGTATAGAACGGCCGTAAATAAAAAAAATAAGTAAAAAAAAGATAAATATAAAATATAAATAGGTGCAGAATAGCGCTAGAATTATTGTACCAAATTGGTTAATTTATATTTTTCAGAAAAAAAGTGTATATAAATTGTGATTGTTTTAGATATTGACTTTTTCACTGCACAATTATTTATAAAATTATTTATCTCACTTTCACATTTTTTGTTGAAGTTATTATTTAGGGAAAATTACTGTTTACCCCTCGATAATTTCAAAAACTTCAAAACACACTGTGAGTTTTGCATCACTCGAACAACACTTCGCTTTATTGTTTTCACTTCCTTTTACCCACTGCGTTATGAAATTCCATCATTCTCTTAAACGCTTTTTGCGTATATTTTTCATTCTTTTTCGATTCCTTTTTGCATGTCTCATTTCTTAAAGCAGAGTTTCGTTTTTTTAAAGCAGAGAGTTCGTTTCTTAAGCAGAGATTCGTTTCTTAAAGCAAAAACTCGTTTCTTAAAGCGAAACCTCGTTTCTTAAACAAAAAGCTCGTTTCTTAAAGCGAGCTCATTTCTTAAAGCAGAAAGCTCGTTTTTTTAAACATAAAACTCGTTTTTAAAACAAAAACATTAATATTTAAAGCAGAAAAAAATAAATATTTACGTGATAAATTAATCCCGGATATAAAAAGCCAAATTAATCTTGGCCACACATACGTATTTAAATAGAAAACAACGATATTTAGCGGTTTTTTTAAAGCGTAAGCGCGATATATTAAGCGAAGCGTCGATGGTTAAGCGAAAGACAAACAAGCGTATAAGCGAGAACTCGTTTTCTTAAGCAGAGAGCTTATTTTTAAGCAGAGCCTCGTTGAGTAAGGACGTTGAGTATCTCAGTCGTCGTCGATCTCGCTGCGAGCGGCTGAGTCTTGAGCTCCGGATCGGCGGCGATCTCGAAGGTAGCTGCTCGTGTGGGGTCTTAAAGGAGAAATCTTTATCGGCGTTGGCGATCCGGTTGGCGGCGTTCCTCGGCGGTCGGAGTGGTGAGGTCTTGGTGGCGGCGTCGGATAAGGCGAGTTTGAACGAGCGGAACCATTCTCGATTTGCGGAGACCGCAACATGGATATGCAATAGGGTTAGGGTTAGGGGATCGTTCGGGGTTTGGATCCATGGTGCCTAAGTCGGTGGCGGGGAGCGGAGGGAGGAAGCGGTGGAGTGAGGGGTTCGATCTCGCCCAGTCTTCGTCTTCGTCTTCAGTCGTCTTCCCACGTCAGTCGACCTCATCTTTTTTCATCTTCTTACGTCGTCGACCTCGGGGAAGACCAGCATGCTCCTCGTCGTCGGCGAAGGCGTCGAAAGGTTGCGCTCGTACATATTTAAATAGAAACAGCGATATTTAAGCACTTTTTAAGCGTAAGCATGATATATTAAGCAGAAACATTGATAGTTAAACGAAAGACAAACAAAGCGTATAAGCAGGAGAACTCGTTTCTTAAGCAGAGAACTCATTTCTTAAGCAGAGAGCTTATTTTTTAAAACAAAGACCTCGTTGGTAGGGACGTTGAGTATCTCGTACGTGCGTTGATCTCAGCGCGAGCGTGCAGTCTTGAGCTCGAGATCACGGCGGCGATCTCGAAGGTGGCCTTTCTCGTGTGGGGGTCTTAAAGGAGAAAATCTTTATCGGCGTTGGCGATCCGGGTTGGCGGCGTTCCTCGGCGGTCGGAGTGGTGAGGTCTTCGGTGGTGACGTCGGATAAGGCGAGTGAACTTGAGCGGAACAATTCTCATTGCGGAGACCGCAACATGGATATGCAATAGGGTTAGGGGTTAGGGATCGTTCGGGGTTTGGATCCATGGTGCCTAAGTCGGTGGCGAGGGAGCGGAGGGAGGAGGCGGCGCGGAGTGAGGGGTTCGATCTCGCCGTCTTCGTCTTCCCTGTCGTCGACCTCATCTCTTTCATCTTCTTAGCGTAAATCGACCTCGGGGAAGACCGCATGTAATACTGCGAACCTTTGGATACAGTTGGAAAATATATTCGGGGTATTACTTATAGTTCCGATAAGATTTTTCTACGAGTAATCTTGTTGAGAAACCCCAGTGGAAAGAATAAGGACCTAAGTGTAAAAAGTTTTTAAAAAGATTTTTGGGTTAAATAATAAATGTCGAGGATGGACATGAAATGTTTATGGAAACCGAGGGACTGAAAAAGTAAGATGGAAGGGATCTTTTTAAAAAATGTTGTGTTATAACACTGGGGACCGTTGGGTAATTTGAAAGGACCTTTTGAGAATACTATTTCATAATTCAGGGGATCATTGGTGAGTTTTTTTCAGGGACTGTTTTGTAAGAAAATATATTTGGAGGGATTGAAAGTGAATTTCGGCTGAAAATGTAATTTAGAGGAAAAAAATCTAGGGTTTGAGAAATTGTTCATCTTCTTCTCCATGCTGTCTATCTGATAACCCTGAGAAGGAAAATAAAAATAAAAAAATGAAGAAATGAGGAGAAAAAATGGGAGATTTGAGGTGGGGGATGGGAGATCGATCGGGAGGGAGGCTCATGGGAGGGATGGTTTTAGTTGGTAAGAGACTTTTCTTGGTGTATTTTTGATGAATGAGTGTATGTATGCATGTATATATGTGTATTTGATGGATTTGATGAAGATAATGATGGATTTGAGTAGGAAAAAAACATGTTTAATGGTTATAGATGATTGTTGCTTCGATTTGTGTTGAAAAAAATCATTGTATTTGTGATGAATCTAAACTTGAATGAAGGATGAGATTTTCGGTTTTCATCTGTGCAATTCTATGTAGTAGCCGAGATTAGGGGTTTTAGTTTAGTTAATTAAATTGATGATGATGATGATTAAGGTGTGTAATGATGATGGTTAGATTGAGCTGGTTGGGTTTAACAAATTGAAATTGGTTGAGTTGAATTGGTTTTGTTGAGTTGGGTTTGATCAAATCGAGTTGAGGATGGTTTGGGTTTGGTTCGATTGATTTGGGTTAAGGATTTTGGACTGAACCAAGTTGGTTCAATGGATTTTGTGTAAGAATTGAGTTGGTTCAAGGTGGTTCGAGTAAAATTAAGTTTGGTTCGATCTGCAATTAAGATTGGTTCAGATTGATTCGGCAGTGTTTAGCCTAAAAGCGAGTTTGTTTAAATACTGATTGAAAGCCGGGTTGGATTATGCAAGGTCGGATTTTTAACCGATTGGAGTGAGTGGGCCAGATAGAGTCTATTATTATTTTTTTGTATTTTATTTTGAGTTTAAATGTAGTATTTATTTTGTTATATTATTACAGTTAGGGTGTTGTTCAGGGCTTAGGAGAGAGTTCCAGGGTCTAGCAAAGGAACCCAAGGGACACCAGGAGTGAGTTGGTGAGTGGCTATTATTTTAAATAATTGATTAATTATTATTATTTTGAAATAATTGTTTAATGGCTAGTATTTTTGGAAATAAATGTTTAAGTATTTCATTTTATCATGTTTAATTACGTATAAAGGTCGAAATATACTTATATTTATTTTTCCTACGATGTGCCATGATAACAGTATTGATACATCGGTTTTTGTATAATTATACGTATTTTGCGAATAGTGAAAAATACATGTATATGTGATTTAATTATTCAATTCTTGTATTTATTTTTTTGATGGGTATATATGCTTTGATTTGGAGTGATTTTGCGAAACCATGTGAGCATATTAAAAGATGTTTTATCGAGCGTTGTTAGTAGAATTGGTTTTCATTCTTGGTATAGGAATGGTATCATGGATCTTTCTTGGTATTATGCATGGTTATACTTTTGGCATTGGCTTTGTGGAAAAATAATGGTTATTTCCGTGATGTGAATACTTGTCTCGGAAAAGGATCACGTGTTATGATTTATCACGGATGGTATTATTCTTTGTATTTACTTGATGGTTTTTGATGGTGACGGGCTAAAGGCCCGACTCTGCGATAGTGGGTCCCCACGGGCCGACCTTTAGAGGTGGCGTGGTGGACTCAGGTATTGATTACTACGAGGGGCGGTTCAGGGTGGGAGTGTAGAGCCACGGATCGGATATTCGTCGAGTGGCCAGGGGTCGCGGCCGGTGAGCCAGATGGGTCGGCGTTAAGGACATGAGTTCCTTGGCGGCTCCCGAACCTAGCCGCGGCCACGGCGAAGGTTTAGAGTTTTCTGAACCATGTTATCTTTGGGTGAGTGTTGGGTATTCTTTGTATTTTTGAATTTGAGATTTATGTTATTTTTTTAAATTGTGATGAGACCAGACTCTCACAAAATTTGTGTTTTCTGAGAAAATCAATTGATGTTGATCTATGTTGAATTTATGTTTCAAAAGTTCTTAAAAGATTGTATTTTTGCTAAAATTACGGTATTTTTGGAAAAGTTGGAAAAATTATTTGAGAAGTTGGTATTTATATACTATATATATCATGATTTAAGTATTTGAAATTATTAAAGCCACTCTCGACCAATCCCGAGATGTCTTTGTAGGCTGCAGGGAGCGGGACCCTAGATTGCTCGATCGACTATAGAGCTAGTCGAGGTTGAGTCCAGGGAGCTGCGATGGGTCCCCTTTCTTTATTTCTTGTCATTGGTGTTGTGATCTTGTAAGCGGTTGTACCCGCATAATTTGAGTTATGTATTCATGATATTTATGTATTTGAACACAGTAGTTAGTGTAAAGTTGTAAATTGTGATTTGTAGAGTCCGATTTTGTTTAAAACAGAGTGTCGGGTTTCGAGTTAAAAGGGAATTTTTAGCGATGGGTGCCACGTTTTACCTCGATAGAAGGGGTGGGTGTGACACCGCATGCTCCTCGTCGTCGGCGAAGGCATCGAAGGTTCGCCTTTTTCTCCTGAACTTGAAATCCCATTTTTCATGCAGCGTGATCGTGATTGTGGTAGCGTCTTTGTCTCATCTGGCCCTAAAGCTATGATAAAGAGATTTTGGGGGTGATAAATACATCACAAAAACTCATTTCTTAAACAGGACCTCATTTTTTTAAACAAAAACCTCATTTCTTAAAGCAGAAAACTCATTTCTTAAACAGAGACCTCATTTTTTTAAACGAAACCCTCATTTCTTATACTGAAAAACTCATTTCTTAAAGCAGAAAAACTCATTTTTAAACCAAAAACTCATTTTTAAATAGAAAACTCATTTTTAAATAGGAAACTCAGTTTTTAAAACGGAACCTCATCACCTCATATTTTTAAATAGAGACTTCAGTTTTTAAATAGAAACTCATTGCACCCAAGGGCATTATAGTCAAATCCTGTCACACTTGCCATAACTTTCCACGCAAGGGACAATTTCGTCCAAAAAATTCCAAATTAATTCTATCAATCACTATTAGATGTTTGGGGGTTTAAAAAAATCATTGAATTCAAAGGAAGGGGTTTTTGAGGAGTCAAAACTAACGGGGTGTTTTTAGCGATATTACGAAACTTACAAGGTGTTTTTGGCAATTTCCACTATTATTTATCAGAAAAGAGGATTTACAGTCGTTATAGATAAGAAATTTAGACACGTAGTGTGTGATAACTACCCTTATGAATAATGTTTGATATATGGTCAGCTTCATTTAAAGTATGGTGCTTGAATTTTTGGTTTATAAAATCAAAGTTATGTCATTATGTAGGAAAGCTCTGAAACCAATAATGACAAGGCAACAAGGACCACAAGGCATTAAACAAAATAAGATAATAATAAAAACACAAGAGGACAAATTTGTCAGTTTATACATTACACACTGGTGAGAAAATTAAATGACAGTCCTCACAGTGTGAAACACAGGACAGCCCTTAGTTGACTTCTGCCATTAACACTGATTGATATATATTAATTAAAAAATAATAAAAGTTATTTGTTAACCCCTAAGTGAGTGGAAAGTAATTTTAGTATTTTCTAGGGGGTAATAAGTGAAAACTCTTTGAATAAAAACTTAAAAGTTAACAAATTTTATACTTTATAGATAGCACACATTAGTGAGTCAGTGGCAAAGCTAAACTCATTTAAGATTAAATTAAACTAAAATAATTTTAAGATGAAAAACGTCATTCAATAAATTAAACTAAAACCATTTTAGATTAAAATAAAAGCGTAATTTCTCATTGGGGTTTTTTAAACTTGTTTGAGTTGAAGTTTGGTAAATATCTACATATATATTTCTCACTATTAATTGAGAGAGAAAGGAGCAATGGCAACATAAATTTTGGAACCACTGCAATTGCATTTTTATTTTTTTAAAACAAATGTGGACAATCCCGTGTTGGGTAAATGCGTAAAACACAATTACAAACTCAATACCCTCAACCTGCACAAACTATATGAAACCGACATATATGTGCAAAACAACTGCAAATTCAACAACACGTGTTCTTACTCTACATAAAATGATATCTTACACAAAAAATTTAATACCAATAGACCAAACTGTCATTAACACGATAATTATGTGTCACACAGAGTACTTCAATAATTGCTCATAAGCTTAAAAAGCGGAAAATAGTTCACAACAGTATAGGCATATAGAATTTAATTCATGACCAAGTAGAAGAAATATTTTAAGTGTCAATGAATTTCAAAACAATAATGAAGCTTTAAAACCTGAATACAAATTTCAAGCAACATATATTTTTTCTATCATGCAGGAAATCATAGGGGCATACTTGTCATTACATTTGATTGACAGGAGGATTACAATGAATAATTATGTTTTCTCAGTTCTTGACAGAAGAAATACAAAGATTTATTGATCAGCAGAACATAAACAAAGATCATTTTAAGTTAAAAAAAAAAAAGTCTTCAATTCCCACCCTCTCAGATGCAGTATTGAAAGCTCAGAACAGAAGTATATGACAATCTTGCTCTTTGTTCAGAAAGATTTCTCCAAAATTGTGTAATAAATGGTTTCATTTCATTGCCTCCTTTTGACTTTTGTTTTTCTTCCTACGTTGCTCGCGAGCACCTGTCGAATGATAGAAATCGAAGTTTAGATGGAAAGACGAGCATTTGAGTTAATAACAAAATAAACTTGCAAACACAAGCGGAAAAATGAGGAAAGTGGATATACTCTTTTTCTCCTCTCGACGTTTTCTTTTTAAATTCTCAGCTGTCTTTCGCATTTCTCTTGCTTTTTCACCGGTAACAGAAACCTGGCGAAATCGAATGAAGTTCAGAACAAAAACCGAAAAAAAATGAGAAGTAAATGAAGGTAATACACTACTAGGAACATGTATCTGGCAGATGATTATAGAAGTTTAATATCAGAATGTTCACCAAGGCAATGTCAGGATTGATCATTCTATCATGCATCATGTCACAGGAAACCATTTTTAACAGATGATTCTAAATAGGAAATGTGTATGTTTTGTTAATAATATTTATGGCATGCATGTGTTGGATTTCAATTTGTCGGTTGACTTTTGTAACTCAGTTTCTCATAAATAACAAGAACATAATAATATCAAGGTCCGATGATTGACCGCAGAAAAGCAGTAAAAAAATGTTTCATTAGGAATCAACAATGGCATACCTCACGGCCAGAAGTTCGAAGGGCCTGAAGTGGTTCGAGGCAATCCTGGCCTATGACCACAAGTCCAGGTCGCTTCTCCTTTGAATTTGTCTTGCTAACCGGGGGCTTCTTTGACAATTCTTCCAGTTGCTTCTGAAGAAGAGGAGAAATACCGGCCTGGGAATGCAAATAAACAATTATATTATCATTAAAAATTTTAACATGAGAAAGGTACTAAGGTTGTGATACCATGTTTACATCCAAACACTTGAATTTTTATTTTATTTTATAAAAAATGGTCATTCCCAGCCATAGAAATGGAGTTATGATTCTCGGTCTCACTTTATAGTAAGCACCAAAGATGAGAATGAGTGTTTTACGTTGGAATGCTCGTTTCATTCCATTTGATCTCATTCTCTCCTACCAAATAGCACCTATGGTGATAACCTAAGCAATCCCCATCTCCTAAAGGCTTTTTTCTTTCTAAAATTTTATAAATTTTTTATTTTAATTTTTTTTAATGCTAACCATCCACTCACTCAATGATTTCTACTACTCAACTAGACATTTGGAATGGTTTCAGCCAAAAAGTGAAAGAAAAGAATGTGCTAATTGTGCCTCTGTCTTGAAATCCTTCACAGCATTCATTTGATATCCTTATGTCAATATTTCTTGGATATTTGATTAATGAATGAAAATTAAATTCACAAGACCTTGACCCCTATGTCAATATTTCAATGTATATTGTGGAAAATTATTAACAAAAATAACAAAATAAAATGGTGTTAGAAAGAAAAAAAAACTGCTCTTCCAATTGTATTTTGTGAAAGCAAGTAAAATGCTAAACAGTGCAAACTTTAAAAGCTTTTTTATTTCCTTCCGTAGCTAATGATTGAGACAAATTGATCTAAGTAAACAGATAAAATGAGTCTATCCCAGTCAAAAACCAGAGTCCACAAAGTCCCAACAAAAAGATGACTTCCGAACTAGAAAAAGGCAATAAAAGAAAGTAGAAAAGCCTACCCCAGCCAAAAAGCGGTACGAGAATGATTTTGGTTGTAGAGGTTTTGACAGGTGATCGTTGAGCTCCTGCAGTTTAAAACATCATAATATCATATGGAAGTAATTAATGTGGGTCATGAACAACTAAAGGAAACTGATTTGATGATAACCAAGTATCCATAGTTTATCTAATATTATTCTTACATACAACCTCAAACTCTAATAAAAAGTAAGGGTCCAAAATGAGAAAAAGAACCTGCTGCAACTTCTTTAAATGAGCAGAGCTGAGTTTCTTTTGTTTATGAGCATGCACTCTTTCATCCTCACTTCCATCTTCCTCTAAATCCAACCCTACAGATTCAGCAACCCGTTCATACCTCTTCTTTGCAGTCTCCTGGATGGCGTTACGAAAGAAGCATATATATGATTGGATTACAAAATAATGGATGAGTCAGATGACAGAACAGCACATTTGTTAATCAATCCAACTATTTCTACTCTAAAATGTTTCACTGAGAAAGTTGTACTCCATGCTTCAACAATCATTTAACACTTTTAAGAATACATTGGAACAGTGCTGGAAGAAACTACCAAAAAAATGTTCTTTGACAGTAAAATACTAAAAATTTAAACTACCTGGGAGTTATTCCGCGAAATTTTGTCAATTTGCCGTGCAAGAGAAAGACGTTTCATTACTTCAGGCATGTAAGAGTTATCTACCGGAAAACATTTAAGGCTTTCCTGCAAGTAAGCAAAAAGATCACTATAATGTACTGAGGAATGATAAAAGACGGTGAAGCAGCAACAAATAGGAAGAATGAAAACCACAACAGCGATTTACAAGCATTCTGCTTTGGCCAGATCTAAATTTTGAATTCATAATTACTAATTAACAATGTGAGTTCATCTGCATCTCAGAACTATCTTGAACATAAGCCAACAAACTATGATAAGATTTTCCAATACTAGTTCAGAAGTTGCAAATTTGAAATTAGAAGGAAAAAAATCATGTGACTCTGTTGTCATTATATCAACATTTCCAAGACCCAAGCAATGAAGAGCACCTTGGATAATGATCTACAAAGCGTAGAAAACTTTGTTTTATCATTAGGAGAAATCAATGCAATAGAGCAGCCATCAGCGGAAGCACGTGCAGTCCTGCCACTTCTGTGTATATAAACCTACAATGAAAATAATAAAATAATAAGATCAATGATCCAAGCATATGGAGTCTGTTACCACAGAATCTCAACTTACTTCAGCTGAATGGGGCAACTGATAATGAACAACAGTCCGTATGCCAGGAAAATCAAGACCTCTTGCAGCAACATCAGTAGCAATCAGAACTGCGTTTTCATTCCCACGAAAACGATCCATTGCCTGACAACGGATGAGCAATGAAGAAAATTATGATAAATGATAATGGTGACCCTTCAGGACTGAAGATTGTTGAAAGCAGATTTGGATCCCACATGCACCCACAATACATACCTTTAAGCGAGCCCTTTGTTGCATTTGAGCATGAAGGCTCCAGGCTTTGATGCCAAGAATGTTCATAATAGAAGAAATGCGCCGTAAAGCTGCAATTGATGTACAGAAAACAATAGTCCTACCATGGCCATGAACACTTAGAATATAATAGAGATAGGCCTCTTTATCATCTTCATTGCACCTGCAAGGTGGGAACAGCCACAGTTCACATTGTGCACCAAGTAAGAAAATGATTCAAAATGATGATGCATCATGGTACATAAGTCTCTGCACAAATTCTGATTAGAAAAAGGAAAGCTTATTAGCTAGAAAAAGAAAAGTTAGCCTGAAAGAACTTTAAACAGCATCTCATGTAGAAATATCTGAAAATTCAAATTTTACATTTTTCTCGAACAAAAGGAGAGAGAAATAAGAAACATCAGGAATGTTCTTACAAAGCATGTCAGACATGAGCAATCCTAACCCGGAAATAGAAGTCAAAACTAAGGAGATAATTAATATAACACGAAAAGGATAGAATTCCAACAATACTCAGCACAACAAATAAATGAAAAACATAACAAATCATTGCAAATATGATTGAAGTAAGGATAAAAAGGGTGAGGAATACTCAATAAATGACTCTTCAAGTTTGTCAGCCATAATAGAAGCATTTGTCAAATCAACAATTGCAGCATCGGCTCTCATTCCAGCTCGCTCTGACAGTGTTTCTATTGAACTAAGCCCACCAGTTGTAGCTGTTTTGGGAGCAGTCAAGCCACGCTTTAGTTTCTTGCGAAAATTATCTGATAAAGATATTGTGGCTGAGAAGACAAATGTTTGCCGTTTCTTCCGCTGAACACTTGGAATAGTTTTGCACAGAGAGCTTGAATCAGCAGAGGTGCTAGATGTTGGAAGCATGTCAATGATAGACTGTAACTCATGAAAATGGCCATGCTCAATCATTCGATCAGCCTCATCCAGCACAAAGAAGGATAGCGAGTGCAACTGCAATGGAAATATGAGTTCCAATTAGGTTCTACAGCAAAAGATATGACTGATTAATCATGTAAAGTTATCACAAGCAGTTCAATATTTTCTCAAAGAAACAGAATGGATCAATCCAATATCTCCTCGAAACTACAAGTAAGAGTTAATTGTTACATACATACTGTAATGGCCACATCATCTACAGATAAAAACACTAGACCTGTATATTGCGATTCTTCTCAACACATTAATCATTTCTTTGTAATAATTACAGACCACACTTCCACTTCATTATGTAACACATTGGCTCAATCAAAAAGATGACACACAATGATTTATAATCAAACAGAAGCAAAAGCAAGGTAAATGAGATAATTCAATGGCAAAACTAAAATGGATGACAACTAGTATAAGTTAAGTGCAACCTTTCATTTGCTTTCTTGTGTACTTTGATAGCTTTATCTAAATCACATGTCATTCAAAAGTCATTTTCAACAGTAAAAAAATTAACAATTATATCATTGTAGGCAATATTACCAACTGCAACAGACCTCGACAAGGTGTACATCTCCTCTTGACATGAGCTCCCATAACCTTCCTGGGGTTCCAACAATTATTTCTGGTCTTCTTTTTAAAAGTCTTTCCTGCTTTTCAGTAGACATACCACCAACAATAGGAAGAACTTGAAAATGTGTAAATCTTGCAGCTGATTTAAGATGATCAGAGACCTGCAATAAGATTTACCATTAGCCTGACCACTAGCAAGCAGATGTTAAGTCACAATAATAAGGCAAAACCAGCATGTTCAGAATTGCTTATATATCAAAATGAGATATCTCCCATTGTTTTTTATGTTTTACAAGGCATGGCTTAAAACAGTAGTAACTCTTTGTCTGATTGAGAACTCATATGGTTCATGTTTAATATACTGCCTCCTCCAGATAAATCATTTTTAATATATCAAAATATAAGCATCTTCTAAATTCCATAATTAAAAGAGTACAAAGAGTTAAACACATAATTTAAGATAAGAAATGAAAGACGAAAACCATTGTCACACAACCTGTTACTCCTAGTCTTTAAGTACATGAAAACTAAACTGACCAAACAAATCCTCAAAGGCTTTAAGGAAGCAAAATCTACCTGCAAGGCGAGCTCCCTAGTTGGTGTAACAATAAGAGCCCGAAGAGGACCTCCCCTTATAACTTCCTCAGCAGCTTTTACTTCTCCCTCAATAAATCGGGCAGCCTTCTCACGCTCTTCAAGAAGGCGTTGAAGAATAGGCAGCCCAAAAGCAAGAGTTTTTCCGGAACCTGTCTCTGCAGCACCAATTACATCCTAATGGGGAGCACAATTAAAGCACCCAAAATTAGCAACAATGAAAAATGCCTAGTAAAGACATTGTTAGATGCAAACCAAACATAATTTCTACACTTAATTCAATAAAAAAAAAACGTTTAAACTGATAGTAAGGAGCCCTCGGCTTATATGTTCAAATTCATATTTACTAAAGGGACGTTCATTTTGGGGAAGGGGAGAGAAGTTATCTGTCATCCCCCTTTTGATGTTTTTTTTGTCCTGAAGTGGAGAAAGTGACACTTTCTTTACTTCAGTCTTACTTCAGACTGAAGTGGTCAAAACCCACTTTAGTAATTTTTTTTACTAAAGTGGGGGAAGTGAGACACCTTATAAATACCCACTTCCTTCACTTCCAACGCCATTTTTAAACATAATAGAACTCTACCAAACACCTGAATTCTCCAGCCCCATTCTAACTTTTTGACAAATAAACGTCATTAGTATTGAAAATGACATCATTTCCCCCACTTCAGAGAAGTGATACTTCCTCCACTTTCCCACAACAGACCACTCCCTCCATAAGGAATGCCCCTAAATTAACTTAAGTAGAACTATTGGTTTCTCTAACAGTATCATGTCAAATGCAAACCGAACATTCTCAACTCAGCCAAAAAACTTTAAGTTGATAAGATAACAGAGTCAGACTTATATAATCAAATCCATAATTATCAAATTAGCAAATGTGGAACTATTAGTTATTATAATCAAAATATCAATAATATAGATCAAGCTAATTTGGGTAGGTTACAGAGAACACAAATCAAATTAAGACTAAAGCTGAGTAAGATATAAAGAGAAGGGAAGGAGCAAATAATTCATCCTATGCCTTAGCACAAAATAAATTAATCAAAATAACGTTTAAGGAGTACATGAGAAAGCAAGAGCTTGAAATTACGCAGACAAAACAGTATGCTGAGTTTTTCTTAACATATTCTACACATAAAACAATGATAAGAATTACACCTTTCCCTGATGGGCTGCAGCAGGGATGCAAGCTTTCTGTATAGGTGTAGGTTCTTTAAATCTAAGGTGATGAATTGATTTCATGAGCAAAGGATGAAGTCTAAGTTCTTTCCATGCATAAAATTCATCCTCCGCAAGAAGCAAATCATCTTTAGTATCTTCCTTCACATCATTATCCATGGGTGCATCAAGAACCACTGGAACAATATCTGTGAAAACAGATAAAGATCATAGAGACATTGTGAGTCATGATGTTAACAGATTACATTTCCCTGAATTTTCTTTCGAAAGGAAAAAAAGAAAAAGAAAAATCTCGAGTATGATGTGAGCTTTAAAAGTTCCATAGAATGAATTTTTTTGCTACTCCTACTCATTCTGAAATAAATTGAGTTGAAAATTATTGTATTTTAATCACATTCAATATATCAAGATTCAAGTGACCAAAAGCATTTGCATCACAATTAACTCAGTAAATATGATATCCAATATAAACAACAAGCTACAGTCCCAAATTCATCTCTATATCACAAAACCAGATCAAACGAGTATCTTGTTCTAAAGTATAAAAATAATTGTCTCTATCACATTGCAAAGTTCCAGTTTTTCCGGCGAAAAAAATAAACATGAAAGAAAATAAAGAACCTTGGACCGTTCCTTCAACAAGACCTTCTTTGCTCTCTTCGCTCCCCTTCGACGAGCTCTCCTTCTTCTTTTGCTTCTTCTTTTTCCTCTTCTTCTTACTCTTCCCATCCTCCTCCTTCCTCTCTTCTCCTCCCTCACCTCCCAAGTCCTCATCCACACTTTTCCTCTTCCGTTTCCTCAACTTCCTAGAAACCGGACGCTCAAACTCATCGCCCACAAGCTCCGTAGCTCCACCAATGAATCCATACTCCGACTCATCAATCTCCTCAAGCGATAAAAATCCTACTCAGAATATCACCAGAAATTACAAAAACATCAACTCTAAAGCTCGAATCAAGTGCATCAGGTGATAAAAAATCCTACCTCCTTCTTCCCCTCCGGCGAAGAGAGCGAACGGATCGTCATCGGCCTTGAGAGCATTACCCCACTTGAGAGAATCCTTCCGGGACGATTTGGACGACACAGAGGAGCGAGTTACTCTCCCCTTCTTGCTCTTCATCGTCTTCTCGTGCTCCGCCGTCGAGGGCTTCTCGCCGGCCATGGCGTCCGGGAGAGCAAGACAAAGAACGGCGGGAGAGGGAGATGCCGGGGTTTTGCGGCAGCTCTTAACGGGTAGGGTTTCCAACCACCAAAATCCGAACCCGTTTAAGTGTTAACGGGTTTCGGGTATGATGCGGATCCAATAAGGCACTTGTCCTCCCGAATCCAAATCCTTTGCCTTTACTATAATAATAATAATAATAATAATAATAATAACTATATATTCAGTAAATTAGTATTTTTGTTTTTAAGTCGTGAATATACCTCTAATTAATAATTATGAGGTTATTTTATTCATAAAATAAATTACATTTTATGGCATACAATTAATATATATAAAATATGGATTAAGAAATAAAGCAAAATGATGTGTATGTGACTCAATTTTTCCCCCTTTAATTAGATGATATTTTAGACCAAAGGACTTGTAGCCTCATTGTATTTGATCCCACCGTGAAAATCAAAGACTCAGACATTTAAAAATCTCGAGTTCAAAACTCGATGAAAAAACATTAGTGATAATAAGTCACAGGTTGCAGCTGCAGAACTCAAAGACAAAATCTCCTCATGCCCTGGTTGAGAATGCAAGTGCTAGATGATCAATCCATGACCATATGCACATCACTGACATGTGGCTTGTTCACATTTCACAAATATATATATAGCCAATATGTTTTCACACCCAATAAACTGCATTTGATATCGGTCACGATAAAGTTTCTTCACCGAGTGCTGAGAGTCGATTCCCTGCAAAGACATTTCGGGAGACGTGAGTGGTGGTGATCCGGGTGGTCACGCCCATATGTGCGCGGGCCCCGTCCCCACTAGCTCCACTAAGGCTTGTGTACGTTCCCCGACGATTTAAGCGAGTTTTCATACGTGCTCCTCTGTAAAAAAATATGCTCACACAACGTCCCTAGAAAATGAATCTAAGGACGTCTCCACAGCAGTCATTAGATCACCCATCTAACGGCTGTTGTTTCATTTCTAACCCCAGAAGTGGGATTAGTGATGTTAACCAATCCATATATATTAGAGCTGAGATAATAATTAATGCATAGTAATGTGTGCAATCTTACCTTCTGTTTTTCTTGAATAACAACACTAATTTGATCAATTGAAAATAATGAAAGAACAATACACCAACATGACCACTCTTCAAAGAATGAACATTTCTGGAAAAACACTGAAAGACATAAATCACTAACTGCAACTCTATTGCCTTTCTCAACATTTTAATTCATTGCTGTTACAGATGCAGTCCCTGAATCAGCTCTCCAGGAATTTATACAAAGCCAAAACATCTAACTTTGGCCTATAAAACTTTCTGTTTCTCTTGAACAGATAAGAAACATGCATGAAAGAAAAAAAAAAGGCTGAATGACAAGATAAACTACAGCTCTCCCAAGCAATCCCACGCAATGTCTCCAGCATTAAACAAAGAGAGAGGATCGATGTCTACTGCAGGGTCCGGTGTAATATCGTCCAAAGCAGCAAAAACATTTCCTAAATGAGGCTTTCCGGGAGCTGACACATTGTTAGGTGGAGGGCTTGGTTCTTTTACAGTCACTGGGTCAGAATCACAAACAAATTCACCAAACGAATAGCTGCAACCGATACCTAACGAACTTGGCTCAACCGTTAGCGTGATATTTTCAGGAGCCGCATGTTGGCAAGAATCAGTAATGTTCTGCATTGCATTTTGTTGAGGTAACAGTAAGTTGTTGGCAAAATCTGAAGGGTGGGAAGAACCATCTTGTGGTTGACCATTGGTTGTAGATATTTCAGTATCACTGACAGACACTTCGAGTTGAGAAGCAACCTTTGCAAGTATCTCCCGCCAGTAAAGCATGGAATCGTCCTTCCCTGATACAGTTGCAGCAAACTTTGTTTTCTCATTTGCCGCAATGCATGTCGAACCACAGATGGCAACACTGGATTGCTGTTGGAGAGAGCATGCAATGCCTAAAGAATCATTCCCAGCAGTCCGAGATTTTTTAGACCTCGAGTATGCTTGCATAATCGGAGGGGTAGCTGAGCGCTTCTCTCTTTGGATAGGTGCCATCTGCCACATGGTTGTAGGTTGGCTGAAGGGAACAGTAACTGTCCGCAGCCCTTGATTTGTTTCACTTAGCGGTGTTGACATAGCAATGCTGGTTGTTGAGCAAGCCTGAAGAGGGGAATTGGAATACGGGATTGACCTCAGGAGGGAGTTGTGCTGGTTTCTTCTTGGAGCTAGGTTGCCATAGCTTCTTCTTGGAATCGAGTTGGAACTGCGAGTTGATTGCATGCTTTGAGGATGAACAACCTTTGATAGGCCAGGATTCGACTGACTTTGTGGATTTTGTTTGTGGGTACCCTGACTTTGTGAATTTTGGTTTTGGGTGCTCCTTAGCTTGAAAGACTTTCTTTCATCTATCCACCTTGCTTCTTTATCTGTCGAGTGGCAATGATCACTGCTCAAAAGCCCATTTCCCCAGTATTCACAAGGGGCAGGTGAGTCACACACATAACAATGGCACTGCATTCAAAGAATCACAATCACTGTGGCAGAAAATCAAAGAAATGTGAAGAAGTCGAAGATGTGGCTAGCGATGAATAGCCAGCACAAAAAGGGTAATAAAATTATATGATTGAGCATCTAACCAAGCTACAATGACTTTCATGAGAAGTGATGCTGAAGGGAAACCTAGCGCATAAATGCCTTGAATGAGGATAATCCCTGCAAGCTACCTGCAACAATTAAAAGAGTTCAGGAATGCAATCAGTATTACTGTATTTCACCCAAAAAGGAAAAAGCAAAATTTACAGTTGCTATAACAGCTATAATTTCATGAAGCATTACAACCGAGGTTTTGTAAAGTTTCAAATTATTGTGATAAGAATACCTACTAATTGACAAAGTTAATTTCAGATAAAACAATATATATCTATATATGCTGAAATATCAGAACTAATTAAAGAGAAAATATAAAGAGAGGTCATACCTGCCCTGTTTCTCCAACCACAAGCAGCTCTTCTGATTCATCTCCATCTGCCTTTTCATTGGTTACTGAGACTAGTTTATGTGGGTCAGATTCCAGAACTAAGCAGTCATCATCAGAGCCTCCAGTTGGGGGATCTGCTAATCTTGCAGAAGAAGAATTTCTCTCCTTGATTACTGGAGCTGAAGAAAACTCATCCAGGACTATGAGGTCATCAGATTGCCTTGCAACAACATGATCAACACAACCGAGGATCTTTGAGATGAAGTCATAATTGGATTTGCATGCTCCATCAAAGCTATCAAAATCCTCCTCATCAGAACTAATGTCCACAATTGCAGGCTCTGTCGTCATGGGATTTTAGTGGTAGTCAGTTTCTAATATATCAAGAAGCAGAGATTGACCACATAAGCAGATCCCAGAATTGCTGATTTCACACGAAGGCTGCTGAACCTCAAAACAAAGAAACTTCCGATTTGAGTTCCATAAGTTATCAACTGTAGGAAAGGCACAAGAATGCAATTCAAAATTCAATGGTTTTCCATTCCTTTGTCAAAAACCTATGCTGAAAAAAAAAACCTAACAGATCTATATGCAGCAAAAGATTTCATAGCCATCCAAAGTTTTATTGTTGCGATACTGCCAATGACCAGAAACTCATCACCCAAGACCATGCCTTAATCTTTGCCAAACAGAGATAAACTCCATATTTGTCTGCAAGACGGGTTAAATTAATTATAACACTACATAGTTGCAGTGTTGCCAGTTCCAAATGCCATATGCAAATTCAGAATGATCAATTTATGTTTCTAAATCTGAAGACTTCAAATAAAATGATTATGCTTCAATTTCAAATTCTTCAAGGACATAAAGGAAAAAAAGGGTTGCTACACCTAATACTTTAGACCTTTTCAAATTGATCCTTCACTGTGAATTAAAAAAAAGGAAATCCCTAATTTCACGCAAAAGACTGTGAAGAAGCACTGATAGGCTTTCAGTTTCAACAATGACTCAACTGCATGGAGGTGATATTAAGAGATAAATTTAAATCATGATTTCTGCAAAACTACAAGAAACCTAGCAAAAGTCATTAAGTTTAGAAGGTTTCCCAAAGTAGACAATGGATAATGAAAGAACAGGATTTATGGAGCCGACAAAAGAAATAAAAAGAGAAGATGTTTGGATTTCAGTTTCATTAAATGACTGATTGAATGGAGGTGAAATTACAAGATAAATCCAAATCATATTTTTGTGGAAACAGCAAGGAACCAACCAAGTTAGTAAGTTTATAAGGCCTTCTAGAAGTGAACAATGGATGATGAAAGAACAACATGATTTACAACAGAACAAAAAGGAAGGCGACAAAAGACAAAAAAGGAGATCATATTGTTTGGCCTTCAGATTCATTAATGACTGACAAACTACATCGTGGTGATTTTAAGAGATAAATCTAAATCATCATTTAGCCGAAACAGCAAGAGATATGGCCAGAGTCAATGTGTTTAGAAGGTTTTCTAGAAGCAGGCAATGTATGATATAAAACAACATTCTATTCTTATTAACACAAAACAGACATGTACTTTTGACAAAACAGACATGTTAGAAGGAAACAGCAAGAGATAAAAAAACAAGAGATATGGCCAGAGCCAATATGTTTAGAAGGTTTTCTAGAAGCAGGCAATGTATGATAAAAAACAACATTCTATTCTTATTAACACAAAACGGACATGTACTTTTGACAAAACAGACATGTTACTCAGAAGAATCAAAGAAGGAACTCTTTCATGAGGATTATTTACAATGCAGAGGAAAATATTGAAGTTCTGGCCAAGCCTTGAGGTGTGTATTTTAATATTACAATAAAACACACTTCTGAGATGTTTGATTACCTTCATAATTTGATAAAAGAAGCCTTGGAATAAAATAGAGCAACTCCAGCATAAACAGTGTTTGTTACGCAAAGGAAAAAGGCCGACATTGTTGGGCAGAAATTGTTGCTCGGATTAGCAACCTGAAGAAAAAACACACTGGTTTATAGGTACCCTTTAGTCTTTACCTTCTTGAATTGATCGAAACCCGAAACAAAAACAGAAAAACATTTATAAACATCAATTATAATAAGAAGATAAATGGACAAAAATTTGGGGCAAAACATGTGGCATATAATGAATACAAAGGATAAACATTTTTTGATGGATTAGCTCACCTTCGTGAGCTGGTCAGGAAATTGAAAAATTAAAAGACAGCTCCTTTATGAAGTGATTGCAATAGAGAGGGAAAAAGGTTTGATATGTTGAGAAAAACTTAAGTTATATACTCTGAAACAAAGCTTATATATTCTAGATAACTTTTGTTTACTTATGAAATCAACCAAAAAAACCTAAAAAGAGGGGAATATATTGAATTTTGACGCAATCCATGTAGCATGTACCCAATAGTGACGAATAACACTAATCTAATTTGGTTTTCTTACCTTGTTAAATTGATCAAACAAATAAAAAAATAATAATAATAATTGCAAAAAAGAGAAAACACTGAAAATTTTGGAAAAAAATCCAAAACACTATCTTTCCGCCTAAATCAACCAAACAAATTCAAGAAGAAAACAACCAGAACAGTGATTGCAAAAGGAAACCCCAGAAAAAATAAATTGAATCAAAGAGAGCAAACCTTGCCTCACAAATCCTACAAACGAGAAAAACAAAAAAAAAATCAAGCTTTGGATCATCGATTGAAATATAACACCAAAAAGAATGAATCTTGGGGCTAACCTTGTGATTATTGATCATAAAAAAGAAGATAAACACTCCCACACAGTCACCAATCCTCCTGCCATGCCTGAAACACTCTGGAGATGAAGAAGATGGACGCGATGCGCAGTGGATGAAGGAGAGAGTGGGGGTTTATAGCGGTGTTTGGAGATTGTGGCGAAAGGACCGACCTTTCTTTCTCTCTTATTTGGCATTTTCGCTTTCCAATTTGAGAAATAATAATTAATATATATATATATATAATAAATAAAAAAATATAATTAATTGGCATTTTCGCTTTCCAATTTGAGAAATAATAATTAATATATACATATAATAAATATAAAAAAATATTTATATAAATATATATATAATTAAAAAAAAATAAATTGAAATATTACGACTTTCTTTTGTGTTTGGAAAGCAGCAAAGTTTCCATTGAAATATGCGGTTTATTTATTTATTTATTTATTTATTAAATTCCATTCAAGTCATGAGTCAAGCAGTGGTGGAATCAAAATTAGTATATATTTATTTATTAAATTTTGTTTAAATAAATACGTGGTCATTTGTTATCTTTCAAAATAAAAAATTTAAAAAATTACATTTGTTTTTTAGAAGCGTCAGTGGATTTCCATTCAAATTCATGCCGGTGAGATTTGACTAAATCTCTGGGTTTTTTGTTAATTAATTTTTAATTATGAGAATTTTCTAGAAATTGGTTATTAATTAAATTAGTTTTGCAAAGGTGATAAATGGATTGCATGTCCTTTTGTGATAATTTTCTTTTTAAAAAATTGGATATATGTAATTAATTGGTGGTCTTTTATGTATTGAAAATTATGTGTATATAAACAGACATTGTAAAATTTTTAAATAAGAATTATTGTTTTTTTCTAAATTAATAAACCATGATTTTAATTTAAAAATAGAGAAAAAAAAACAAATTGTTTAATGTTTATTTCCCACAATTCTTTGACCTCAATAGATTTTTGCATTTACTGAAATTAAATAAAAATAAAACAATCATTGAATATTCCCTTCTATAAATGGCAAGATTACCCACTATTTACTTGTTAAATTGAATAATTGTTAAAATGAGATATGAGAAATAGATTCAATGTGTTTTGATACTTTTTGGGATGTGAAAAAATGTGAAATTTATCTATGAACTTGTTCTAATGTTGGAAATAAGAACAAGT
Source organism: Dioscorea cayenensis subsp. rotundata (assembly GCF_009730915.1). Taxonomy (NCBI): domain Eukaryota; kingdom Viridiplantae; phylum Streptophyta; class Magnoliopsida; order Dioscoreales; family Dioscoreaceae; genus Dioscorea; species Dioscorea cayenensis. The sequence continues at coordinate 22,896,986 of NC_052472.1, forward strand.
GAATTATCTTAAATTCTATAAATCAAAAATTATAAAAACAAAACACTAACTTTGTTTAAAATACTTATCTCAAGCTCATGAGTATTTGGTGTAATAAGAACTTTCTCATGTGAAGATCCAAATATGTCCATTTATGTCATTATTTAAAATACTCATTGGCAGAGGAATCTCATAACATTTAATTTAATAATGATATGATGAGAGAAATTCATAGTTTACTCATAAAGACAATAAGCTATTTTTTTTTAAATATTATCATTTTATAGGTGAAAATTTTCATGTATGTTAGTTTCACAATAAAATCATTGCACGATGAACGATTAAAAACACACCGTTTTAATAATAAGATTGTTGGTGTTTCATTTTTTTCTCCAAACTCAAATGTTGAAAATTTCGATCAAATGGTTTGTCCACATTTATTTTAAAATAAACAAAAAAAATAAGAATAAAAATAAAAAAACATCTAACTTCTTTAAAGTATTAAATATATATAAAAAAAAATTCTTACATTTTACTCACCAAATAACTTACTCCCTCTATTGGCAAACTAGGAGTATGATGAAAAAAATGGAGAGAATATTCTTTGTGAATTTCTTTCATTCATTGCAGTGTCTTTTTTTTTCTTCCTTTTCCTTTCTTTTTATTTTTTATTTTCTTAAGACATTCTAGTGTGTTTTGTTGTCAGTCTCTATTTCTAGTATACTGTTTTTTATGTACTCATTTTTTCGATCTCTAATGTTCTTTCAATTTTTTAGAAATCTTTATACTCTTTTTAATTTTTTTAATGAATGTGATTTATCCATTTTTTAAAAAATAATTTTTCATTTTATATTATGTGTGATATTTACTTTCTCCAATATATATATAAAAAAAGTTTAAATGCGTTGCAATTCGAGGAATTAATCCAAAGTTGCATATTTTATTTATTTTTTAAATAAATAAACAATATCAAATAAAAAAAGAAAATCATAAATATTACACATAATCACAAAAAAAAAAAAACAGAGGAAGACAAAACAAAGAAAAAAAAACCAAAAATGTTGAAAACACTCTTAAAAAAAGCTTAAAAAAAAAAAAGATAAAAGCACAACAATGCCACACTGAGGAAAATAAAAAGGGAAGAAATTTTTTTTTTCTTTTTTTTAAAAATCTCACATTTGTTTCATATAATAATTTATTATTATTATTATTATTATTATTATTCAAGGAGAAATGGAGAATCAAAATTTGAAACTATATTATTATATTAACAAGTTTGCTAGAAAAGTTCGGATTCAGATCCAAGTAACGGATTACACCCATGAACCCGAATCCGAAAAGCTTAGCGAATCCGAATCCGAATCCCAACGCTTAGCAAACCCGAATCCGGATACCCATAACGGATCAAACCCACGAACCCGAATCCGAAACTTTTGCAAACCCGACCAAGTGATCGTGTTCGCGGAGGTTCTGAACGCCTCGTGGTCCCATAAATACCCCAAAACGCTCGTTTCACTGCCCACTTCTTCCGATCCTTTCACTGTTAACCCTAACGAAACCCTAATCCGCCTCCGATCGGCCACGCTTTCGCTCCAATCTTGCGCGCAGGTAGTCCCTTTTCCCATTCAAATTCGCCAAATCATCGTTTTTAATTCCATTCATATTGTCAGAATTGTTTAATTTTTTCCTTGCGGATGTAGAATTAGGGTTTTGGCGTGTGATGTTGTTAGGTTTATTAGTTTTTTTTTTGTTGTTGAATTTTTGAGTTATTTAGAGTTTTCTTTGTGATCGGAATTGTTTGTGTATGTCTTTTGGAATTTATTTATTTTTCTTGATTTTGGAATATGGGGAACCGCTTTAGGTGCTGTGATTTTGATGATGTTGATCAAGTTAGGTTTGTGTAATTGAAATGGGATTGGAATCCTTTGCAATGATTGTGCACAATTTTTAGGTAATCAAACTCGTATAAATATAAAAGCATCATGATTCTCAAACATGTGTGGGTTCCTTAAGATTATTGTGTTGGTAGCGTGGTATGTTTGAGTAATGGTGAATGCTTTACAATTATATTTGCATTATGGTAACAATTGTGTTAGATTATTCATTTTTTTTTTCATAGTGGTCATAATTTATCATAAATTGTCAATCATATGTGGGCAAGCATCCATGATGACTGTTTATCTATCACAGGCATTCTTCCTTGTGAATACACTATGGATGCTTCAGCCTCTATTCCTGATAGTGGCACTTATGCAACCAGTGTTGCTGTTGATGTTGAGCAGCCCGCTTCGTCTGCAGTTTATGTCTCGGGTGGTGGCTCAGATGCTGCTGATGGGCATCTGCCTAGCACAAATTTGAGTGCTGCGTCACAAGAGTCAGCTCATGTTGTGGCGCTTGAATCCAAGCCTGATGACACAGTTCCTGATGTCAGTGAAAATCCCGTACATGAAAATGCAATGGATGTGTCAGCGCATGCAGTAGGCTATGAATCTGTTAACGGAGGTTCGAGTGAAATGGCCGGTTACCAGTCCACTGCAGTTACTGAAAATGGAAGTGTAGAAAATGAAATTGGTGGCCCTGTTGCTCAGGAGAATTTTGATGATGGTAGTGCTTTTATTTTTTTTATTCACCCTTAATTGCAAAATGTTTTTTTGTGATGGAGATTTTTTTTCCAAAAATTATCTCTAGTTGTTTGGTGTTTTGGTTTGATTTTATTGTATCTTTTTTGCTGGTACTGTGTGTCTTGGTCATCCTTTTTTTAGATTTTATGGTCCGCATTTGCTTTTCTAACTTACATTTATTGTCTTTTCTAATAGTGCTCTCACCAGAGGAGGAAAGGTTATGGAATTTGGTGAGGGTTAATTGTCTAGACTTCAATTCGTGGACAGCCCTCATTGAAGAAACGGAAAAAGTTGCTGAGGTATCATCTTAGTTGATTTTTAATGTTTTATGTTCATTTTAAAATTGTTGAACATAAATTTTTAGAGTAAGATCAAAAGTCATATTTTCCTTATTTTAATGAGTTAATTAACTTTTTCTTACATGTTTAAGCTTCTTCTCTTGTGGGTATCATATATTTGTGCTTTGTGCTGTGTGATAGCTCTTTAAAACAATCCTGTCTGTATTTGAATATCTCATTTCAATGTTTCCAACGTATAATTTGACTTTGTAGGCTGTATTTTGTGAAGAAATTTTTAATTTGAATGACTGTTGATTGAAAAGGAGGTTTGCGTGCGTGTGTGTGTTGAATGCAGTAGCCATCTTATCTGGTTGTTGTGCAAATTGATAAAAAATTCAATACTAAAGCTATCATGTTAGCAGGTTTAATAACAATACAATTTTATACATACAGTCTCAAATGTGGTCCTGTCTTAGCTCATTAAAATCCTTGTCGTTTTACATCATTTGTATGTTCATGTGTGCAACTTAATTGACTTCACTTTCTCTGCCTTTTTTTTTTAAATTTTTTGCAGAATAACATTGGGAAGATTCGGAAAGTTTATGATGCATTTTTAGTGGAATTCCCCTTGTGTTTTGGCTATTGGAAGAAGTATGCTGATCATGAGGGACGTTTAGACAGTGTTGACAAGGTTATTGAGGTGTATGAACGCGCTGTCTTGGCGGTGACATATTCTGTGGACATTTGGTTGCATTATTGTGTTTTTACAATGTCAACATATGAAGATCCAGATGTTATACGAAGGTATAATCCATCATCTTTTGTTTCTCATTGTTCCTATTTTTCTTATTAATAGGTGCATTTTGTTTTTTGTGATAAGAAGCTAGTTGTGATGGTTTACTGCTAACCTTATTCTGACATGCCTGCAACAGTGATACACCATGTATGGCGAAAAAAAGGTTTGCTGGGAATGCACATAAGAAATTACTATTTTTCTAGTGTGCAGACCCAAGAATTTCTATCATTTTTGGTTAATTTGTATTTTACTAGTATATAATTGCATCATTTTTGCCCTCATTGTACCCCTTGCGTTTTTCTTCTTCAAAGGGTTCGGTAGTAGTCATGTAGTTCATGAATCACTGCTACTTTTACTTTGATACTCTTGAGGCTATCATGGTGCACCAATATCCAATATGCTGCTGAGAAGGTCATGCTCTGTTATGGCCTAAGATGGTTCTTTTCTCCTCCATTCCAGGGACCTAGTATGATTGTTTCAGGAAGGTAAATGAAGTGTATTTGGGTCTAACTTTGGAAGTGTCCTGTGATCGTCACCTTTTCATGTGTGGATTCAAAATGCTACTCTTGATGGCTAGGCTTTTGCCATAACTTCTTTTCATGTTTAATTGTTTTTCAGGCTTTTTGAAAGAGGACTAGCATATGTTGGCACAGACTATCTGTCATACCCACTGTGGGATGAGTACATTAGGTATGAAGAGTCACACCAGGCATGGAGTAATCTGGCACTAATTTACACCAGAATATTGGAGCATCCTATACAACAGCTGGACCGCTATTATAACTGGTGATTTTTCAACTATTCTTTTTATTCTAGTTCCCCAATACTGTATAGAGTTTTTGCTTTCAACTTATGATGGACGAATTAATCTTCCAGATTTACTCCATCGTTTACCGGTGATTGCCCTATAGAATAAATAGCTTTCTGGAGCAATTTATCGCTTGTGATTTTTAATGTTGCCTTTTAAGTTTTCATTGGTATCGCTTCTATGTGGTGAATGTGCATAAACAAGCTCTTTGATGATTTTTTTTTTGGTAAAGATAATACTTTGTAAGACATAGCTAGTAAGTGCTTTTATTAGCTCCATATGATGTTTAGATGGTTGTATAGATGGACTGAAGTGTTGCCATCTTAATTTCTTGTTTTGCTTGTATTTTATTTTTATTTTTTTTGTTTGCCTTTAAATTTTCACTGTTGAAAGTTTCTTGGATAATGGTTTTGTATTAATTGGTTTTAATATCTGATGTTATTGTTGATTTTCTCAGTTTTAAGGATTTGGCTGCTAGTCATCCATTATCTGAAATTCTAACTCCTGAGGAAGCTACCATGTTGTCTGCATCTGTTGAGGCTGACACCAAAGGAGTGGAGGGCGAGGTTCGTCCTGATGGTCTAGATCAATCTTCTAAACTTGTAAGTGCAGGTTTAACAGAAGCAGAGGAGTTGGAGAAGTATATTGCAATTAGGGAAGAGATGTATAAAAAAGCTAAAGAGTTCGATTCTAAGATCGTTGATTTTGAAACAGCTATTAGACGGCCTTACTTTCATGTCAGGCCTCTTGATGATCCAGAGCTTGATAACTGGCACAACTATCTGGATTTTATTGAAAGAGGAGATGACTTTAACAAGGTACTTGCTAAGTTTCTTTTCAAGATTTGATAGGAATTTTTAATAAATCTAAAATTTGATAATGCTTTTGCAATTCTGCCTGGAATGGTTATGAACTGACAGTTGAGTCATTGGCTGCATAATATGCTTTAATGGCTAAAGCGTTCACTGAAGCTACTTTGTAAAATGGGATATTGAAGTGAGGATAAAGCATGGGCTAACTGTTCTGTTTCTTTGAGGCTAAGTACTACAAACCCTCATTTGTCACTGGACATTCTGGGTTCATGATGTGTTAGTAATTGCGTTTGTTCTTAAGATTCGAATCTCATATATGCAGGTGTTTGGTTATTGCTTATCCACTTATACATCTATCTATAAAGCAAGGATGGTCCCTCCCTCCATAGAGGGGCCTCCCTGATCAGCCACCGGAGTACTACTTGGGCACTTTTTTTTGTGGAAATATCATCTTTTTCCAACTTCAAATAAATCATTGTCCTGTTTCTTCTTTTGATATCACTATATTGTTTCAGGTTGTTAAGTTATATGAAAGATGCCTAATTGCCTGCGCCAGCTATCCAGAATATTGGATTCGGTATGTCTTATGCATGGAAGCCAGTGGAAGCATGGAGCTTGCAAATAATGCTCTTGCTCGCGCTACCCAAGTCTTTGTAAAGGTATGCTTCGTTGTTGTTAATTCAAAGACATCTATAAAATTGGAATGTTTATGGCAAGCAATATTAAGTTGACATTTGTTTTATTCATGCTTGAGTCAATATGAATTTTCTCAAAATTGTTCCCTAAGTCGATTTTGTTGATTTTGAATGAATATCTTTCGAGTTCGAGTTGGTTCAAGGAGGGTGTTATATATATATTTTAACAGTCATTGCGCTATTATTTTTTGGAATATCTATGAAAGCAAGTGATTTTTACTCAGATATCTATCATAAGCAAGGCTCAGTTTCCAGCGTGCTACTTTTTCCACATATATTAGTCAACATAAAGTTCTTTGACAGTAAAGACTTTTCTGAAATCATTTTAAGTAACATGAAGTGGTAATTACTATATTTGTTTTGTTGGTATTTGTTCTGTTAATGAGGATGCTTTCTTTTAATTATGTTAATGCATCACTTTGGTTGTGTTTGGCAGAGGCAACCAGAAATTCATCTTTTTGCTGCCAGATTTAAGGAATACAGCGGAGATATTGCTGGAGCCCGTGCAGAATACCAGGTTGTTTACACTGAAATTTCACCTTGTTACTTGGAGGCTATTGTGAAGCATGCAAATATGGAATATAGATTGGTAAGAATTTAAATGATTTGTTGAATTCTACATAATGTGTAAGTTGCTATATCTAACTTCTGCTAATTTTCCAGGGTTTTAAAGAAGCTGCTGCTGCTGTTTATGAGGAAATTATTGCAGCAGAACAGGCAAAAGAACATTCCCAAATATTGCCAATGTTACTTGTGCAATATTCAAGATTTTTATTTCTGGTAGGTTGATCATTATTATTTTTAGGTTACTATAGTACTAAAGTTTTTTGTTTTTTAATTACATCTTCTGCATGTGACTATTCAATACGGTAGTTAAAGTTTGCCGAAAAGTTTATTGGTTAATAAGTTTATTCTTATTACTGTTTATTTTTATAAGCTTTGCTGTATCATTTATTAATTGATTGATTGATTTATTTATTTAGCTCATTCACACGGCAATACTACGTACGAATTTGATTCTGAATGTTTTCAACTTTTCCAGATCCTCAGATTCAAGCAGCATGATCTTTATATATATATATATTTTTTTTTTCAATGCTATCTTGCAGGTTGCTGGCAATGCAGAAAAGGCAAGGGAAGTTCTGGCTGGAGCTCATGAGAATGTGCAACTATCAAAACATTTTCTTGAGGTGCTTTTTTTCTTTTTCTTTTTCTTTTTTTTCCTAGAGGATTTCATCCATTCCATAGATTCCTTATGTTTTATTTGTTCAATTTTATTTGCAGGCTGTTATCCATCTGGAATCAATTCAGCCTTCACCAAAACGTGTTGAATATTTGGATTCATTAGTGGAAAAGTATATTGTTCCTAATCCTGAGAGCCCTAGCCTGGCAATCACCTCTGACAGAGAGGAGTTGTCTTCAATATATTTGGAGGTAATTTTTGCAGTACTTTGTGACAGAGTGGTCCCTGTTTCCTGTGTTTAATTTTACAAATGTTGTAATTAGCCAATTCTAATTATCTCATTACTCGTGGCAAAACAAATACAGAAAGGCTTGGTAATGGTTTGATATGCCTATAATTTGAAAAAGTGTTTGCTCTTGGGTTTTTTTTTTTCTGATATATATATATATACCATTTCATATGTGCTTGTAAGTTTCACTAGGATGTATTGAGTTTTATTTGCTGTAAATATTGTTTGGTGGAAGTACATACTTCTAATAATGATATTTTTTAATCATTTATTTTAGTGAGTGCTACACTTCCAGGTAGTTGTATCTAATGTTAAAATGACTCTGACCTTTTCATCTAATTGCATGTTTTGGCCTCAACATGCAAGGTTCTAGCCTCTTGCAAATTTATTCAGTATTAAGCACTGACTTTTCAATTCAGTATTCCTAGGGCAGAATTATATAGGGAGCTGTGCTTTGTTATAATGATTTGAATTTTTTTTTAACTCCAATGATTTTTTCAGTTTTTGGATCTATTTGGAGATGCACAGTCAATTAAAAAGGCTGAAAATCGACACTCAATGCTCTTTTTGCGGCAAAAGGGTTTGTCTGTGTCAAAAAAGCATCATGCAGATGATTTCCTCTCCTCAGATAGGGCTAAAATAGCTAAAACCTATGCCAACGCATCTTCACCAGGACATTCTGGAGCTGGCGCCTATCTGAATGCCCAGACCCAGTGGCCTGCTGGTTATGGACAAAAGGCTCAAGCTTGGCCCCAGACATCACAGGCACAAGCACAGGGACAACAGTGGAATCCTGCATATGCCCCACAGGCGAGCAAACTCTTATTTGCTGTTTCCTTTTGAGAAATCAGATGAACTGTTTTTTGCTATCAAGCATATTTCTGTTGTGAAGATGAAAATTACGCTCACCTTTCGGTGTATGGTTGCTTTTCCTGTGCTTATTCTATTTCTATTTCATGCACAAACTATCTGCTATTACCTATTCTTGAATGTGGGGTCTTTTAATGTCAATGGGCCATCCGAATCCTGCATGAAGCATATCATGTTCATATTCATATTTTTTTAGAACTCTGAGAATAACAATTTGTATGATTCTTATGTTCGTGCCCCATTATGACGTTTTCTCATTGGCTTTGCTGATTAAACCATTGATTGCCTTTTAGATTTTCAAGATTTTGTTAAATGCTCCAGTTAATCACGTTCTTGCTGATGTGGTTTAGAGGTTATTTTGAATGAAATTCTTAGTTCTCCAGTACCTGTGTTTGATATATATTACCGTTTACAGGCTGGATATAGTGCTTATGGTGGCTACCCAAACTATTCCCATCCACAGATGCCAGCTGCTGCAGCTCCCCAGGGTGCGGCATACGGTGCTTATCCATCAACATACCCAGCCCAGGTATTAGATTTTATTTTAACTCCTTTTTACTAGAATTGCTCTGTGCATATGAAATAGGTACTGCATGTGATGTCTATGGTCTTGATTATAGTGATGAGATGTTCTTGGTGTAAATAGCCAACCTTGTTCTATATTTTGGATCTGCTGGTTGTTTTTTTTTGTTTCGAAGGGGCTTTTGTGAACTTTGCAATGAACTACAATGTAGAATACTCTTTCTTTGCACACTCGCCGTAATTATGATTTTTTTTTTCCTATTATCGTTTACATATATGTATAATTAATTAATGCATTGTAGATTTACCCTCAACAGAACTATGCTCAGCCAGCTGCTGCAGCTTTTCCTCAGCCACCAGCATCAGTTCCTCAACAACCATATTATGGCACCTATTACTGAGGTTTTGCAAAGTGATGGCAGAGACAACATTTTCATTTTGTATATTAGGTAGGCACATGATTTTCTGTTGTGTTCATTATTTCTGTGTTAATAATACATAGCTTCCATCTGTCCTCTAATGAAAATTTTTTCCCTCATGTTCGCCTTAACATAATAATGATCATCTTAACTGTTTTAGAGTATATCTATCTATAAACTTTTATGTAATGTTCAATTGTACATCTTCTGGTAGGTTTGTGGTTCTAACTGTTGCACTTCCTGTTAACAGGTAGCTTATGATCCAAGCAATTACATCCATCGTGGTTAAACTGCTCTTGCACGACGGCGTGCATCCTTCTTGCCCTTGTCTTCCTGGACATTCCTTCAACTTTGTGCATGTTTCCGAGTTATCTTGCACCAAATCCATGCCTTTCTAACATTTCGATGATGTTATATGTAACTTAGAATCCTGGGATTCTTTATTCTTAGTTAGGACTAATTTTTCGGTCTTGAGTTATGGTGTTGCTCTGAATTTGCATTAAGTGATGAAATATCTGCACTTATTCTGCCGACTCTATCCTTATTTTGGCAGGTATATTTCCAGAAAAGCAAAAATTGTAACACCATTTATAAGCAAGCCTCCAGGAAACCTTCAATGTGCATTCTATTCTGCATTATTGATGTGCGAAATCTGGTTTTGATGGAAATGCTTACCAATTCATTATTGAAGTTCCCAACAAATGGTTTTGGCTGTTAATTTTTTCCATAGGTGGTTTAACTATGATTTTCTTTTATTTTAGTAATCGAAGTTCAAATTGCATCAAAATGATTATTCAGCTTTAATTTTATTTCACTGGGTATTCATCCGATTGATTTAGGCGCTATATAGTTTGTGGCAGGTGGAAAAATTGTGTCAATTTCTTTGTGGCACATTAGTCGTTTTATTTGAATTGTACATATCAACAAATTTGAAGATTTTTTAACTATTACATTAGTTATTTGGTTCTCAAATCAATTGGGTGATTGTTGGGTGAAATAAAATTGAAGATGAGTGAACATGCAAATTGAAGTTCAGTTATTAAAATAAAATAGTATCATGGTTAATTGACCTATAAAAAAAATTATCCCGAATTTTACAAGCCAACTGCATGTGCATGTTTGAATAAAATAATTTTTCTTTTATAATTAATTTATAAAAATAAATATGAGAAGTGCAAAACATGCAACTCTAGTTTCCTTCCCACATGGAAAAGGAAATGCCTCAGTCATACTTGATAAATCCTTACACCTAGGCTAATTCTGGGTGTATTATATACCATCAAGTACATTTATTTAATTTAATAAGAGGTCAACTATTTATCCATTGCATAAATAAACGGTGGGGCTTACCAATCACTTTTTTTGTTTTTTTCCTAGTTTTTTTACAAATGGTTGATCGAAGTTTAATTACTATAAAAATTTATTATATAAGATGGATTAATATGAAATATATAAAGATCATAATCTCATAATCTCATAATATCATACAAAATGCACATTAGGTTTTAGTGTATTATAAATAAAAACTTATTTCATTTATAATATTAAAATAATATTTATTTATTTATTAATTTTATCCATCTTTAAATTTTTCTAAGTTATATAAATGAAGAAAGTAATATTTATAGTTTTAAAAAAATATACGGTAAAAAAAGAGATAGTTTAATAACTCAGTTGATTTTTTTATGTTAAATTTTTAAAAATTTAATACTATCTTTAATTATTATGCAACATCCTTAGACGACATATATTTAAGAATGAAAAGAGTAATATTTCTACAATATCAAAGTTTCAAGTACATATTTACTTATTTACTATTACAGTGTCTTACCACTAGACCATGCTTATGTTGTGTTGGTATCATGAACCTATTTACATACATTCATATAACTTTAACCCATTTAATTAATTATTTCCTCATAAATATACAACCCCAACCATAATAATAATAATAATAATAATAATAATAATAATAATAATAATCTCTTGTGTACATCCCGAATCCAACGAGGATGATCAATTACAAATACCCACCGTATACGTGTACGGTGCCAATGCTCTCTCTCTCTCTGATCTGATCTTGATTTAAATCCCTCAAAAAAGAAAAAGAATCGATAAGCAAGCAATTGTGAAAAGCCATTGAAAACTCTCTTCTTAGTATTAACAAGAAAGAAAGAACCCACGAAGCACAAAAGGGGAAAAGTCTCGTCATCCCAAAACCCTCACCTTTTTCCCTTCTTCCTTTCGAATCTCTCCATTCCCTATTCCAATCTCTTCATTCCTCCCTTTTTCCCCTCCAGATCTAGGGTTTTGTCTCCCTTTCCCACTTCGTTTTGAGCCTTCTTGGCTTGCCTGCTATGGCGTCTTCCTTTCCCGGTCAGGTCACTGCTGTTCAGGTCTGCTGTTACCCTTATTTTCCTCTGGATTTCCTCTTTTTAATATATATATATATATATATGGATTTGGGGGATTTTGGATTGAGGTGCAGGTTGGGTCGTACTTTGTTGGGCAGTACTATCAGATCCTGCAGCAGCGACCGGACTTTGCGCACCAGTTCTATAGCGATGCCAGTGCTATGATCCGTGTTGATGGGGATAACGCTGAGAGTGTTTCTGGGATGATGGTATTTTTTTATTTTTTTTCAAATCTTTGATCAAGTCTTTGGTTTTGTCAAGCTTGACGCTTTCTTGTTTATGCCCTTATTGTTTGCGTTTTTTCTGAGCTTTTTGTTCATCCATTTTCTCTGTTATTATCATCATATTTATTGTTATTAGTATTATTTGTTGTTGCTGGGAAATTAGGTTTTCTGGTCTTGTTATATGTTATCGATTTATTTAGTGATTTTGTAATCTAGGTTAACATAAGCATCCCTGTAATATTTAGCTTGTGCTTTGATAAAATAATTTGGATTGGTGGAAAATTTTGGAATATGTTTTTCAGTTATATGAAGGGTAAATTAAGATCATTTGATGTCACCAGTACTTTTTTTTTTATGGGTATCATTTTGATGTGTGCTTGGTTGTGTTATTTATACTTTTCCCCATCATTTTAGTGTTGTAGTTGGATTGTTTTTTGAACTGTTCCTTGACTGAGCTTTTTGATTTCTTGGTTTACATATTGAAATCAGCCAAGTTAATGTTGTTGACATAGTTTTCTATGGTAACTATTGCAGCAAATCCACAGTTTGTTGACGAATTTGAATTTTACTGGTATTGAGATAAAAACTGCGCATTCTCTGGATTCGTGGAATGGAGCTGTTGTTGTGGTGGTATCTGGTTTTGTGCAAACCAAAAATTACAGTGCGCGGAGAAAATTTATGCAGACGTTTTTACTTGCCCCACAAGAGAAAGGATATTTTATTCTCAATGATTTGTTTCACTTTCTTGAGGAGGAGCAAGTGCAACATTATCCATCATCCTTATTAGCCCATAGCAACTTTGACCCCCATAGCAACTTTGACCACACTAACTTTGAGTCAAAGTTAAGCACACCCAATCTTAGCCCAAAGCCAGGTATGATGTTCTTGATTTTTTATTTTTTATTTTTTTTGCTATTTATTGTGTTTTTTCATTATATATTTCAATTTTATTTAATAAAGATTGTTTGTCTATGTTAAAACCATGTGATGTGAACAATGAATGGTATTGTAATTGTTGCCTGTTCAAGATTGTGTTTTCTGATAATCAGACGTATAATATCATGCCATTGATGGTGAACAAAAGGGTTTTGTGATTATCCCATTTCAGGACTTGCACTTTCAGCTTCATTTATGGACATGCATGCTTTCTTCAAAAGTGGTTTTGTATTGTTTACTTGTGGAGTAGAACTAGTATCTACCTCTACCTGCCAATTGTTGTTCATGCACTATGGCAAATTCCTTTTTTCCCAAATTGTTAGGCATATGTTTTAGACCAACTACCTTTTTTCCTCTCTAGCCGACCTCAAATAATTGGGGCAGCTTTTTGTTGTTGTTATCGTCGTCATTTTTAAAAAATTCGAAATATAGTGTCTGTTCTAATTTTTATATATTAATGATTGAAAGCCGTGCTCTGTTTAAATGCCTTGCCTTGAGCCTTAAGAAATTTTATGCTTCTGGCAGTTACCAACTATGTTCTTGGAGGAGAAGTGGAGTCTGATGATCTTATCGATTCAGACCTTGCTAATACTGTCCAGGCAGAAGAAAGTGAAATCGTTGATAAATATAGCTTTTCAGAGGCTCAACCACCTGTTCCTGAACCTGAAGATGTAATAGAAGAAATTCCTTTGGAAGAACCTGTTGATTCATTTTCAAATGTTGTAGAGACAGTCAGGGATCTACCTCCTGTCCTTCCGGAGGAACCAGTCAGAGAACCACAAAAGCAAACCTATGCTTCAGTGGTATGTTAGAGTTCTCCATTCCTCATGTTTGAGATATATATATATATATATATATATATATATATACTTGAAATCTTTGATTTTTATAACGCTATGGGTTTGACAGTTGCGAATTGCTAAAGGACAACCTGCACATTCTACATCACATCCTCCTGCTCTAAACAAAGTCCCTCCTGTTACTGCAGAGTGGCAAAATGTGTCACAGTCTGTTCCACAACCTGTGTTTTCAGCAGGGAATGAAAAGTTCAACTTTGACGCTACAGAGGAGGCTTTTATACCTGAAGACGAAGGTAGCAAGTTTTATCTATTTAAATTTTTGTGTTATTCTTATAATACTGTTTTGTGTTTAAATAGCATTGTTAGGCACAAATAAAGCGCCTTCAAGACCAGGGGGTAGGTTCATATGCTCTGGTAGGGAGTTCTATTTGATACTTGTAGCTTTGAAGACAATAATTTACTTCAATCGATTGGAGTGTGGTATCATAAAAATTTTGCATGTTTTTTTTTTGGGACAATTACCTTTTGTTGTTTCTTGTTGTTGTTGTTAGAGTAACTAATAGTCCCACTTGGTTAATTCAGAAAATATGAATTTGGATATATAAACTTGGGTTTTTGATCTTGTCAGCTTAAGCTTTGGGTTGAATCGAATCTAGATAATATACTTGGTTTGCTTTTAACATGGTATTAGATTTCGGTTTGTTTGTAACGTGTCTAGTAAAAATAGACTAGGAAGTTATAATTGATTCTTATAGTTATGACGACAATAATTTACTTTAATTGATTGGAGCGTGATAGCATAACGTTTTGCACGTTTTTCCAAGACAATTTCCTTTTGTTGTTTCTTCTTGTTGTTAGAGTAACTAATTGTCCCGCTTTGGTTAATTTGAAAAATATGTATTTGAATATATAAGCTTGGGTTTATGATCTTGTAAGCTTAAGCTTTTGGGTTGAGTCGAATCTAGACAATATACTTGGTTTGCATTTAACATGGTATTAGAGTTTATTTTGTTTGGTTTATTTGCAACATGTTTAGTGAAAATAGACTAGTAGGGATCAAGTGGGTGAGTTGGAGTAATTAATAGTCCCACATTAGTCAATTTGAATAATATGGATTTGAATATATGAGCTCGGTTTTCTCATCCTATTAGCTTAAGAATGTTTGATTTGCATCTTACAGTTGTCAATATCAAATCTAAGTGGAATTGCTTGCATTGTGGAAGAAGATCAAGCATGATTCCTCTGATAAACTTACCAATGTTTCTTGATATTTTTCTTGTGCAATTAATAATGCAAATTTTACTAATATTTTTCCTGACATTTCTAAGAACTGTACGTTCATTTTATAACAAAATAAAGTTTCTACAGTCTCTGGTTGGAAGTCAAGCAAAATTCTCTGTTTATTTCTGGCTTCAAGTTGCTATGGAATCTATGGCATAGACTCGGATTACTTGCATGCTGTTATTTTTGTATGGATTGCTCATTGTTACTATTATTATATGTTCTGTTTGGTTCATCTTCTGGACTTCTTCTTTTGACTTAGGTGATGCAAAGTCTGTTTATGTTGGAAACCTGCCTGCATCCATCTCTGTCGCTGACCTTGAGCAGGAATTCAAGAACTTTGGTAGAATCAAGCCTGATGGTGTTACCATTCGGAACCGCAAGGTTTCTTCTAATGTTTGCTTTATTCTCCTACTGCATCACTGCCCATATCTTGATGGAAGCAAAGGCTTATTTAGCTAGACATTTATCTATATGCAGGAAGCTGGTGTCTATTATGCCTTTGTTGAGTTCGAAGATGTTTTCGGAGTCCAAAATGCACTAAAGGTTTGTTTTTAGGTTGATTTTGTTTGGGTAAATGTTTCCTATTTTAGTTTATATAACAGTTGAGAGGTGCTACTGTCTAGTGCCAATGACTAGTGCTGATGATATATGGAACTATTTAATGTTTTACATTTTAAGGAATTATTGCAATGTATCATTTGAATAGTATATATATAGCTTGGGATAGATTCTGGAATAATCTCCGAGCCTGTTTGTTCGAGAGTATCAGATTAATTGTATAAATGCTGTCTCACTGACAAAATTACAACTATAAGGTTACTGCTTCATTAGCTTTACTACAATTTGGTTAGAGATCACAAGGTCTAACTTGATTTATTTCCAGGCTTCTCCTATTGAAATAAATGGCCGTCAAATTCATGTCGAGGCTAGGAGACCTAACAGTGGTGCAATTCGAGGAAGTGAGTATTGTGATCTCATAAGCTTAACTACATATCCTTGCATGATTTTATATCTTCATTTCACTTTAAATTTTTCATTGATAAATTCCGGAACATAAATCTCTTGTCTTCTCTTTATGTTTTACTTACACAGGAAGGGGCCGAGGGAGGGGAGGATACCAGTCAGATGTCCCAAGAGGACGTTTTGGAGGCCGAACTTTTGCAAGGGTGGGCGGCGGCATTCAACACAACAATGATAGGGACTACAACAATCGATCACGGGGAAACGGTTATCCTCAGCGTGGTGGCGCATTCCAAGAGAGAGGTATTCTTGGAAGCCAATACGAATCTAATTACTAGCTTACCAAATCTTAGTGCAAAACATCGAAGAATAGTTTTGAGGTGTTTCCTACCCTTGCTCTAGTATTTTGAGGTTTTTCATTGTCCATCCATCCATTCCATGTTCTTCTTGTAATCCTTCTCCAGTTGGGTATCATTTTCATTTAAATCAGGTTGGTATGTTTTTCTCACTTCTCAAGGCTGGTGGTTAGTTTTTTTTTGTCATTTGAATACCTCTCTTCCCCTTTTTTTGATCTGGAGGGGTTGAAGGGATCTTTGACAGTTTATTACTGTGAGAATCAGAGAGGGTTCGGAACTTATAAATGATTAAAAGTTTAGCAGTTCTTTAAGTGAAAAAAAATTACTGATTTTGTTTGTGTGTGTTTTTAAAGGGTAAATTACATAAAAGTTAATGAGTATAATTATTATTTTTATTATGGCCCTTTATGAGGTTATTCCGTGGAGTTTATCTGATTATTTTTATATAGTCTATTGGATTTTTTTTTTTTTATATTTCTTGATCCTTATTTTATGTTGTTATTTCATTTAATCCTTCTAGTTAATGCTTGTTTTATGAAATTCCCTCCTGTTTACCTTTGCAATTAGGGTTTTTTTAATACCAAAATTAGCCTTGCATGTTTCCATGTTTTGGATTTAAAAATAAAAAAGCCCAACAAAGAGGGACATTTTTTGACAATGAAAGTATCTTAGGGATTATTAATTACTATTCCTTTTTTTTTAATTGTTTAATTAGCTCATTAAATTCAATGATCATCTCAATGCTTTGAACTCTCAGATATTTCCTTCTTTTGTAAACCACCTCACCAGAAGTCCTTGCAAGTGCAAGTCCCAAATTCAAATCTATGATATCTATTCACATCCCTCACAACAATCTCCCTCTCTACCACTTTACTTACACACTTGAAAAACTCATGGCAATCTCCACATATCCTCAAATTCTTCACTATCCTCACTGCCTTTCCCTCCGGCGCAACTCCGGTCACCACCCCAAACGCCACCGCCAACCTCTCGCTATGATACCATACACTCTCATCATCCTTCAAACATTCTCCTAACTCCCTAACATCCTCTATCAACTCCTCTAACTTTGCATATATCTCCTGAATTCGCTCGTGCTTTCTATCTCCGGCGACAAACACATGAACCTCCCCGCGCACTTCTATCCAACTCTTCCCGCCTTCCTTCTTCACTCCTCTGTTCCTCATCTCTGTCCACAACTCCGCAACTTCATCCTTCTTCCCGGTTGACAAATACATATTTGATAAAATCACATAAGCGGAATCGTCTCTCGGGTCTAACTCGAGAAGTCTCCGACCAGCAGCAAAGCCAATATCAGCTACATTATGCACCATTGACCCGGAAAGCAATGTTCGCCACACCGCCGCATCCGGCTCGAACGGCATTGTGAGTGCTAACTTCTCCGCACTAACTAACCGAGCAACGCGCACCATCGCTCCGATCAAACATGTATAGTGCTCCAAGCCCGGCTTCACACCGTAACACTTCTCCATTCTATCAATCCATTCCTCGGCTTCGCGAACCATGCCGGCATTGCTTAATGAAGACAAGATTGCCAAGAAGGTGAATTCATCCGGTGTGTGACCACACTAACCATTCGGTTAAAAAGGTCAATGGTTGAAACTGTGTCACCTTGTTGTGCATAGGCAGATAACAATGCATTATAAGAAATAGCATTTGTGCACTGAGACATACCATCGAACACCTTCTGTGCATCTGAAATGAGGCCAGATTTGCCGTAGGAATCCACGAGGGAAGTCGCAACGACGAGCTCAGAATTGAAGCCCGATACGAAAGAGTGTGCGTGAATGACTTGAGATAGTTCTAACGCGGCGGAAGAGGCGGTGGCACGGAGAGCGCCGGAGAGGCAGTACATTGTGGAGGGAACGCCGGCGCGGTGCATGGATTTGAAGATGGATAAAGCGTTGTAAGAACGGTGGTTCTGGGCGAGGCCGACGATGATGGCGGCGTAGGAGACTTGGTCTTTGAAGGGCATTTCGTCGAACACCTTGAGGGCATCGTTGGGGAGGTGAATTTTGGAGTAAAGATGGATGAGAGCGGTGGCTGGGAAGGGGGAGGAGGAGAGGGAGAGCTTGAGGGCGAGAGCATGGAGGTGGAGGGCAGGGAGGAGGAGGGGAGGGGAAGAGGAAGAGAGGGATTTGAAGAGGGAGGAGAGGGCGGCGGGGGAGGGGAAGGCAGTGTGGCGGAGGAGGGAGCGAAGGAGGAGCAGGGCTGTGGATGGGGCGTTGGAGTGGTGGGTGATGAGACGGTTGTGGTGCGCGCGCGCGCGCGCGTTGAGTGTGGCCATGGATTTGAGCGCATTGGATTTGCGCTGTTGTTATAACAAGGGTGTTTTTAAGTGTGATAATGGATTAGTTTTTATTAGGGTTAATTAGGGTTAGGTTAATTTGTTTTTATATTTAATTTTGGAATTTTTTTAATTTATATTGAATAAATTGGTAGTTTGATATATGTAGGTTATCTAGTGTTGAGAGGCATGTTTGAAGACATGAATTTAGTTTCTAGGTTTGTATAAATTTTACTAAATTACTATGTGATTTGAGTAGTTTAAACTGTTTTCTGTTAATTTTTTGCTAAAGTGGCTTAAAAATGAACCTCAATTTATTATTTATTTATTTTTTTTGGCTTTTATTTATATTACTAAAATTTGTATTAATAACAACCATTCAGATTTATTTATATAGTATTTAAAAACCATTCATTCAAGTTATAATTGACAAAAAAAAATTGAATAGTTCTGAATAAGTACGTGTTTTAGTTATGTAAATAAGATAAAAATAAATAAATTCAGATTTAATTTAACGGAGTTAAAAGTTTGAACATTTTTTTTTTACAAACGATTTAGACTACATGATACGAAAATATTCCACTCAAGTCATGATAGTTTAGTAAAAAATTGATTATGCAAATGAAAGAAAAGGTACTTATGGCATGGTACAATTTTCTCAAGACTAGGACACCTTTTCTTCATTTGTCTATTACTTTACTATTTTTATTTTTATTTTTTCACTCAAAAGGAATCCCAAGAAGATAGAAGTCCTTTTCCTTTCAACACATAATGCACTGATATGAAAACAATATAATAATAATAATAAAATTTGAACACATAAGACACCTTTAAAAAATTTCACTTTCCTCATTCAACCAAACATAGTAAAACACATGCCTTAGTTTGTTTCCTTTCCTTTTCCACTACTTCACTCAATGCAAGTATAAGACTCTAAAATTAGGGTTCCAGCTGTGAAGGGGTTGGCTTTTAAATAAAGGGTCAAAGTTTCACACAAGGTATCAATATTAAAGTCTTAAACCTAGTTTAAAGATAGCAATCAAACTATCATCATTTGCTTGCTAAGCAATCAATCCAACTTTTCAAATGGCAAAACAAAGACAAAGGATTCAATAATTCCAAGTATGTGAATTGATTGATTTTAAAGGCAATCAATATGTCAGCAAAACTCAAAGAATTCTCCAGAATAAAATAAACACTGATGAACAGTAACAAAAAAACACTGAGTTTGAGCTAACAAAGTAACCACAATTAAGTATGTAAAACAAAGAGATTAGGCTAAACAATTATGGTGGTGTTTGCAAAATTAAAGTGAAGTTGTACCTCTTGCATTGCAATTCTTGTACTCATCTCTGTGGACAGATTGGAGAAAAAAAGAGAGACAGAGATAAGAGAGAACTGGGAACAGAGAGCATCTCTTAGCAGTGGGACCAATGGTATGAACTAATATTATTATTATTATTATTATTTTCTCTCTTGAGTGGATGGCAACCACATGGCCAAAAGAACAAAGCCAAAAACCATTCTCCATCTCCATCCATGTCCAAAATACAGTCCAGCTCTCTCTCTCTTTCTCTCTCTATTTTGTAGCTTTCCAGCAATTAATTCACCAACAACCTTTAATAATCTGCAAATTCACATAATAAAAGAGAGAAAGCACTAGTTAGCAGTATCTAATTATTGATAACCTGAAATGGTTTGAAAAATAGGAGGAACTATCTCTTTCAAGAGACAACTTCAACAAAAGGAAAATTTTTGATGATTTTCATAAAGATGAACTCCAAAGAAGTAATCATCAGTGCAACAACATAAGAATCAACAGTGGTTATTGTTTCAAATTTGAAGAGATAAATACAGTAGAGAGTGAGTATCAAGTCTTAGGCTAAAGAATTCGATATCACTTTCACATAAAGCGCCAACACTGGCAATAATTTAAGACACTTAATAACAAGTTCAGGATAATGCACCTGATAGTGAGTTTTAATTAAATAACTCGCCATAATATCACATCAAGCACCAACAACAGCATTAATTCCAAAAATGACAAAAGTTTCAAGTTTAAATACACTTGAAGGGAGTTCCAACATTCAAACAAAGAACTTAGCATCACAATCACAATTAATTTCAGAAACCAACCACAAATTCCTGATGATATACTAGAAATTTGGTTTTAAACTAAAGATCGTATCATCACTGTCACATCAAACTCTATCAATGGCAGTTTTCAGTAATAGATAAGAAATTCAAGATTTTATACTGAAAACTTGGTTTCAGAAATGAACAAAAGATTCAATTCAAGCTTAAATACACTATAAAATGAAGTTTCAGTTTTCAACTTGAAAAAACCAACATCACAAGCACAGACAAGTTCAAGACTATTCAAACCAGAGTCTAACCACCATTTTAGTGTCACATCAAGCTCCATTATTAGCAGTAGCTTCAGTAATAGATAAGAATTCAAGATATTATTATATTAAGAAACATGTATCAGTAATAGATAGGTTTAAGCTTAAATACCCTATAATAATAAAGTGAGTTTCAACTTTCAAATAAAGATCTTAAACATCACAATCACAAGTTATTTCAGAAACCAACATCAGATTCAAGATAACTTTCAAACTGAAGACCTAGCCACCAGTATCACATCAAGCTCCATTAACAACAGTAATTTCAGTAATAGTCAGAAGAAATTCAAGATAATAATATCCTTGAAATCTGATTTCAAGCTAGAGAATTGGTTATCACTATCAAATGAACCTCATCTATCGGCAGTGATTTCAGTAATAATATACAATACATTTCAGATAATATACTATAAACTTGGCTACAAATAAAAAAAAAAAAAATTCACCATCACAGTGAAATCAAGCTCAGTTAATGGCAGTATTTCAGTAATAGCCAAGAAATTCAAGATATTAAACCATAAAAATGGAGTTTGTTTAACTGAGAACTCACCATCTTTGCCTTTTCTTAAAGACCTAGCAAACAGCAAGCAAATCACTACAAACCCTAGCCCAGCTGCACCTCCAACAACAATGGCCACCGTCTTCCCCGTTTGTTGCCCTAATTCACCAATCAAAGATTAAAAAACATGGAGAAAAAGATAATCAAGAGAACACCCTACCAAACTCATCCCCCAAAAAACCAACGTAGTTCACTAGATCTTGATCTCAAACATCAAAATGAGAAACAGAGACAAGAAAAGGAGCTCAATTTACCTCCAATCCCACCTCCACCACCACCTCCACCGCCGCCCCCGCCACGGGGGACGCCATCCGCGTAGTAATTGTAGCTAATGTAGCATTTATCGAGATAAACCTGGCCAGAAGCAGCACCACCACACTCGACCTCAGCCTTCTGCACAGCCTCAGCAACGCACTCCCCACAGTCCCCAGCCGACAAATCCCCCTCACACTGCGCCATGGCGTACACTGACTGGTAGCTCGTCGCATAGAACCCAGCCCCGCCGCTCCCCGACAACCCATTCTGAAGATTCGAGAACGCCGTATCTCTCCTCTCCTCAAACCCATTCCCACCACCACCACTCCCACAAGTCTTGAAAAGCAGCTGAGTGCCGGCGACCTGAGGAAAACCAGCAGCTTGGTAAAGCGCATAGCACCCATTGAGCTGCACGCGAGCGGCGGCAGCCATGGGACCACAAAGAGACGACCACATCGGAATCACACGATTGATGCAAGCGGCGCAGTCAGTGCCGGAGAGGTCGCCACGGCATTGGTAGAGACCGGAAAGGGATTGGCCGGAGGAGGAGGTGGAGGTCTTGTAAAACTTAGAGTTTGAGGATTGGGTGATGAGGGATGAGGAGATACTAGCGATGGCTTGTTGGGTGGCGGCGCCGCCACCTAGTGAGCCATTAGCACAGCCCTTGTAGATCAAGCTGTAGAGATCGGCGGCAATGGAGATGGAGCTGAGAAATCCAAGCGCAGTGATGAAGAAGAGTAGTAGGGTTTCAAGATTCTTGAAACCCATCTCTCTCTCTCTCTCTCTCTTTCTCTCTTTCTCTCTCTATGTATATATATATATATAGAGCTTTCTCTCACTAGAAATTTAGAGAGAGAAAGAGGGAAAAAGGGAAGGGGAAGTGAAGGAAGTGGGAGGGGAAGTGGGAAGGGAAGTGCTGGTTTTAACTTTTAACTTATTTATCACTTCAGAGTTTCATTGTTTTCTCTCACTGAGTAATATATATGATATATATATATATAGATGATAAATAAGGTTTTGTTTGTTTTATGGGGAGTTTGAAAGAGAGGAAGTGAAGGGATTTGGATGGGGAAGTGAAGGGATAATTAGGGAAGAAGAGGAAATGAGGAAGTGAGGAAGGGAATTTGAATGGGAAAACGGAAGGGAATCTGAAATGGTTTGAAGGAAGTGGAGGAAGTGGGTAGACAGAAAAGGTCAGAACTGGGATTTTGAACTTTGAAACTTTGAATCTCAAACCTGTGTCTTTTTTATTTTATTTATTATTATTTTTTTAATTTTTATGTTTGTTTTTTACTGTTGGTTTTTTTTTAATGATAATTGTTCTTTTCTGTTTTGTTTTTTTGGTTTTATTTAATTAATGATGAAAAGTGATTTGCCAGAGTGACTATTTGGAGAGAATTGAGAATATGAAGATCTTTGTGTTTATATATTTATAGAGTAGTTTAATATATCATTTGTATTTTTGTTTTATTTAATTAATGATCAAAAGCTACTTTGCTTATTCATGATTTTGAGATTAATTTTTTGATTTTTTGGATTGCCTTTTCCATGTGTACACCCTTAAAAAACATAAAAATTATATCAAAAGTGCTACACACACACACATATATATATATATATATATATACACGTACGTTATAAAATTTCCATTAAATGAATGAAATAAATAAATGAAATATTTTTGTAGCTTTGTATGTACATCTTAAATATTTCATATCTAAGTTACATACCTACTTTTTGTTTGGAGAACATCAACAGACTGGGGAAAAAAAATATAGAGATATATCAAGAGTGTTATTAACGGTGTTCAAAAACCATGTACTAGTCCCGAAACTAGTGGTTGAGGTGGATTTTGTTTTTATTTTCATAGGTGGGCTAATAAAAATCATGTTTACCGTATGTGACTAGAACGATTCAGATTAAATAATTGTGCATCTTAATTTTTTACTGTGTTACTATTTATAATATTGTGCAATTTACTGTTCATCATTGTAGAAAAACACTATTACATGAATGGTT
This sequence comes from Dioscorea cayenensis subsp. rotundata, assembly GCF_009730915.1. Classification (NCBI taxonomy): domain Eukaryota; kingdom Viridiplantae; phylum Streptophyta; class Magnoliopsida; order Dioscoreales; family Dioscoreaceae; genus Dioscorea; species Dioscorea cayenensis. The sequence continues at coordinate 22,920,778 of NC_052472.1, forward strand.
GAAAAAAAGGATTATTTGTAGTTGAAAAATGAAAATCCATGTAATTGAATTCTACAAATATTTGTAGGAGACGTGCCCTCTAATATATATATTGAGTTACAACCATTTGAAAGATATATATATATATAAAAAAAGATCATCTAGGTAAAGTCCTTAGATTTGAAATCTAGAGACGTTTTAAATCTAAACCGTTGGATCATCATTTGATGATTAATTATTTATATAAACACTGTACATTTTTTTCTGTTCATGATCACTGCACAACACTGTAGAACGCGATTTCTATTGTTTATAATGATAAGAATTATCAGATTACTATCCGATGGCTATTATGAACATCCCTAGATTTGAAATCTAGATATGTCCCCAGATGATGGATCCTCATATATATATATATTATTTACTATATTTACACTACTAGAAGGATAATTGAAAAAAAAAAAAATTTGGAAATATTCAAGAGAGAGAGAAAAAAAAATCTATTTTATAAAGCAATTAATGATTTCATACAATAAAGCATGATTAACTACCAGATATATAAACATAGTAAAAAATTTAGGACTTGAGATGCATTTATAAATCAGAGTAATGCAAATAATGATACATAAAAAAAAAATTAATTAGAAGTTGGCAGACTTGAAAGAGGTTGACTGGTGGGTTTTACAAAGCATAAATACTTTAAAATAAACATATACAGAGTCACAAGAAGGAATTTATCAAGGTGTACTTTATAATAACACTGTATAGTAGTTACAACGTGATAGATGTTGGGATTTGGAGCTCAGAATTTGCAATACTGAACATTCAAGCTATTAATTTTTTTAATAATAATAATAAAAAAAATGGAAATACCTTGGCTAGTGTGAAAAGGCTGTTTATTTATTTAGTTTAAGAATATTGTTGGCTGCAATGTAGGGTCAAAGTGGGGATTGATAATGCAAAGTAATAGACACAAGTATAACTTTATTCATTCATGGGAATAGAAAAATAGTACATGAATTAACAAGCAAAGTTAGAGAAATGTCCAAGATGGAATGAATACTGTGGGGCATGCCAGATCAATATGAAACATGAAAAAGCACACAGCTTCAACTGTGTGAGATTCTCAATAGAAAAAATTAAAAAAAAAAAAGGTGGCTGCTGATCTAAGGTTCTAAAGGTTGGTCTTTCATGGAGGCTGCATTATTTAGTAAGACATGGTCACCAAACTGAAAGAATTCTCAAGAGAAACTAACTTGGATTGATTTAAAGTTCTCAATCAAATCCTGTGTCATAATCTTTGTTTTCAAGCAGAGTTGCTGATCTAAGGTTTGAAGATTAGTCTTTCATGGAGGCTGCATTATTTAGTAAGACATGGTCACTGAACTGATTGATGGAATTCTCAAGAGAAACTAACTTTAATTGATTTTAAGTTCTCGATCAAATCCTGTGTCATAATCTTTGTTTTCAAGCAGAGTTGTTGATCTAAGGTTTGAAGATTATTAGTCTTTCATGGAGGCTGCATTATTTAGTAAGACATGGTCACTGAACTGATTGATAGAATTCTCAAGAGAAACTAACTTAAATTGATTTCAAGCTCTCAAATCAAATCCTGTGTCATTATCTTTGTTTTCAAGTAGAATTGCTGATATAAGGTTAGAAGATTAGTCTTTCATCGAGACTGCTATATTTAGCAAAACATGCTCACTATACTGAAACAAACAGTGCTAGAGAAAAACTCATTTTAAATTGAATTCAAGTTCTTAGTCAAATCATGTATCATATAAGCATGCATTTGAAGATAAGTTTTTTGAGGGAGGTTGCCAGATTTAATAAAAGATGCTTACCAAACTGAAAGGAAGAATTCTCAAGTGAAACAAACTTAAAATAAACTTAAAATTGAATTCAAGTTCTTACTCAAATCACATCTCATAAAGCATGTGCTAGCTGATCTTTGTATTCTTGTGGTGATAGTCTTTGGTCCCGGAAGGGAAAAGGCAGGACCGTTGTCTAGGGGATGGGCCACTAGGCCTTGCTAATAATCCAAACTCAAGCTTGTACACACAAAGATTGCAAGGATATATATATATATATACACCTATATAGTGATTTTTAAAAGTTGCTAAAAAGGGATGATTTTTAGAGCATGATATCAACACATCTCCAACTGGAACAAAAATCAAATAAGAAAGTACCTGAATTTTGGAGTTGTGCATCAGAAATGGCTTGGAACTGCAAAATTAGGGGCTTGAAGCAGCAATATCTGCATATTTAGAGTTATTCAACAAGCACAAAACCTCTCTTGATGTATTGTAATGAAGGAAATGGCAAGTCCAGAAAAGAGTCAATGAAATTTGATTTGGATATGAGACCATTCAGAAGAGCATCCCTAGTAAGGGAAGTATTGGTCTTGTGAAATCTAACACCACTGCATGCTACAAGACTTGTGTTGCAGAGCCAGGGTACTGAAACTGTAAATGCAAGACCGAACTGCTCTTTGTATGCCCTGGCAACTTGTGAGACATATTTACCCATTGGTAGTATGTTCGGAAAAAGGGCAAGCACATCAGAATCCGAATGGAGATTAACCACGATGGTACCATGGACCGGATGAAGCCTACTTCTTAGAGCTTTGAGGAAGGGGGCATCTGGATCCCATAGCTTGCGAGGGAAAATGTCATCGCCATCATATGCATCTATGAAGACTAAATCATATATATTTGAATTATTAAGCATGAAATCCTCCGCGTCTGATCTATGGAGGAAAATCCGATCATGAACATCTTCCCATAATATTTGATCTGCGTCATGAGGACATGAGAAACTAAACTGATCTGATGTTTCCTTCAGAGCAGATGCCGGAAAACCCATTGCCTGAACTGAGGCAGTTATAACAACTGGGTCAATCTCAATGCTATGGACAGTTGCACCTGAAAAACATGACAATCTGTGATCAGATCAAGCATGAAATCTAGCAGATGTCATACACATTTATCCCATAGCATAAATCTATCAGTGTGCACTAAATGAACTTTTAGTTAAATCCTTCACCTCGAATTTTACTAGCCATGAACAAAGGGAGTGCACCTCCACCATGACCAATGCATAATACATTTATATTTCTCTCTCCCATAACAGCTCCAAGGAGGTCATAACCAGAAGAGGCCAAAGTTGTCAGACCCACTGATGCCATACTTTTCAAATCTGACAAAATTATTGGCCAATTAGTGGACAGAAATTCTTACAAGAAGACTTGCAAGCAAAAGATACAAGCAAACAGCATTATTGCAAAGAGACCGCCCCATAGAAATTATAAGCAATAGTGAAACTAAATGACAACACTGAGCCTCTATGGGTGCAATGGAAAAACCCCCCACACTAATTTATTTTGATGATGCACGGGAAAGACTAAAGAGTGCAGAATAAGCAAAGGAAATTACATGGTACAGCCAAACAGAACGGCTGCTGCATCAAGTATATTGAGGCATAATCAGTGCTTCTACAAGCGGCCATAATTTTAGCTGTACTTTGGCGAGTATTATCATTGAAGCGAAGCACGCGCCATTGGTAACCAAGTATCTTAAACTGTCCATTATGATCAAATTCTGGATGTATCTTGGCATACCTCTCTTGAAGCCATCTCTCAATTGCTGGCCAATGCTCTGGTGCCTGTAATAAACATAGGAAGGCACAACCAAAGTCATGAGCTAGAAACATAATTTCTTAACAACATAACTGCAGGCTATACTGGGGGAGAGACCATGATGCTAAAAAGGCGCAAAATATCTTCTAAACTTTCAGAATTCAGGTTCAAGATTATCAACTTTACTTGTGAAATTTAACTTGCTTCACAATTAAAAGATTCTTTCAACACCAAGGGCAATTAAGATACAAAAGGATCATGTAAACAAATCAGAGAAAGGCCACTAAACAAGAACTCAGCCACAAATCTCGGCTAGAAATAACAAATTAAAAAAATAGACACAGAGACACCAAGCTATGCATGATTCGGACATGGATCAAAGCAAGCTTCCCTAAGACACAACATGATTACATATTTGGAGCACAAGTACCCTAAATAGCAGGGGACTTTCAATCTCAGATGTTCCGATTACTACAATACAAGGTTATTAATGGCCTCTATCAAACTCGTATCTTTTTTATGTGCATGCATATACATACATTCATTCATTAATCTCAAGATATATGAAGTATGAATACATTATTAGATCGGCACAGCGACCTCGAAGCACTGAATGGATTCACATTGTACCAACTGAATCCGAAGAATGCTTTCTGATCCTTCTGATGCTTTCAAAACACTCCTTACTAACTGATTACTACAAAGCAAGTGCTTTTCTATAAATATGCAGATTAAACAAACGAAAATTCCTTGCTAAAAATACTGGCAAAATTATGTGATCAATCTACACGATGAGGAAAAGCAGAACTTTTGTCCAATGAAATCAACAAGGTTCTCTAAATCCACAAAAATATTATGAATATATTCAATTAATTTCAAGCTTGATTTCAAACAAGCTAAAAAACCAAATTGCTTTCAAATTAATGAAATCAAAGAGGGGATTAGAGGATCACCGGGCGAGAAGAAGGATAAGCAACCACAGAGACTACGCCATTCCCTTGGTCAGATAAAGATCGGAAAACGGTATGTCCCTCGCCGTCACCGGAGCAATGGCTGGAGCCCCACCATTCGGAAGCATAGGACCAGTCACCCTCATCCTCGAGATGGCGGCGAACGACGGAGGAGCACCATCGCCGGCCACCATGCCATCCCAACCCCACTCCTCGTCGCCACATCGAGAAACCCTAACCCTAATCGCGATCGAGGTGCAGAGCTCGACGACCTTCTTGGCTTCATGCCTTCATCGAATCATCGCAGAGCTCTTCTTCACATCGAGAAATCGGATCTCCAGAAGACCCTTTTTAGATCCGATAAAAACTAACCCGAATCCGATAGTTGTTATCGGGTTTTGGATATCCATCTTTAATATCCAATATTCCAATCACTAAATAAAAAGTTAATAAAAATGATAAAAATAAATCATTTTTCCGGAAAAAGAGTATTATAATAATTTTGTGATTGAATTATAATTATGTAAGTTTTTTTTTAAAATAAAATTAGCTCTTTTTGAAGATGAGAAAAAAAAAATATATATATATATATATGCATTGTCTTCTACGAATGTATGTAGAAAATTTGGATTCTATGAATGTTAATCTTTCAACCGTTACATTTGAATCCAACGATTATAAATTATCCATCTTTATATATTTGACAACCGGTGATAAGTACTCACACTCAAAAATTTATCAAAAGACGTGCACCAGTTACGATAATTTATTAACATGTAGAAACTTATTAACTCGGGACATATGGGCAATGAAAGCCTACTACATGTACGCAAAAAAAAATTATAAAAATTATATTGAACTAATAAATCTCCTACCATAGAACTCTAAAGAGAGGGCTCAATCCCATTTAAATAATAATGTACATGCCCCGGACAAAGTGCATGAATAGTACTATAAACAGTACCATATCACGAGGTTTTAAACTCGTGTCTACCCATACACTTCCAAGTGTCTTTACCAATGGACTAAGCAAATACAGGTGAGGAAAATATATTAAAAAATTAGGAGAAAAAGATATTTATATAATTAATTTGAAAAATTAAAAGTCCTCAATCAAACAATAGATATTTAAACAATAAAATAATATAAAATTTATGGCACAAGCTAGGCCATTTGGACATTTTTTTTGTTAGCCATGGTTGCAGGTTCATATTCAAACAAAGACTCTTTAAAATGTGATATGATTCGTTGATGTTTATATTTGTATATTTGGATTGGCTTTTAAAAAAAGTGTTTTTTAATTTTGTAGAAGCACTTTTGGAAAAAGTACTTTTAGAATAAGTTAAGTGTTTATGCATATTTTTTCGTTTGGATGTATTAATTTCAGAAATACTTCTGTAGTTGTGAAAATGTTTGGATGTTTATTTAAAAATTACTTTTACAAAAAAAAATTACTAAAATACCTTTTTCTTTGGATTGATCGAGGGCATTTTAATAAATGCACTTAACTAAATAAACTTTATCAAAAACGAACTTTATTTCCATAACCTAGTTTTTGGCACTTATAAAAATAAATTTGATGTTGACCTTATTTCAGCTGAACTTTTATTCGAAAAAGCCCCATCCAAACACAATATAAAATCTCATAAGCACTTAACTTATAAAATAAGTGCTTTTGGGTCAGCTATAAACTGATCCAAACAACACTTAAATAATTTAAATCCAATTTCCGGTATCTTTAGCTTTCCACCACTTTATCTCAATTTTGGGAATTTCTTCTAAGATGGAAACACTATAAAATAAAACCCAAACATCTCTCACTAGAAGCTAATCATAAACTCAAATAATATGATTAAAAATTTTATTGCAGATGATTTCATATTTTCATGGTATAATTAGAAAAACAAAGTTATATATTCATTTATTTTGTAGTTTTATTCATTTAATATTTTTTTATTATTTTTTATTAAATGGACAAGTCACCGTGAGCCAAAAATAGACGGCCACAGTCCGTGCCAACCATAAGAGACTTTATTCATTATATTTCAACAGAATTTGAATGCTTATCATAAATATGGGGAAAAGTATAATTTACCACTAACTATATTAGTATTAGTAACTTTTTGTATTTATAAACCAATGTGAAGTTTGCCCAATTTTAAATTAAAATAATATCTATCAACACAATTATTTGAACAATAAAGGATTAGGTATCAGTTACTATCATCATTAAAATAAATTTTTAATTGAATTGATTATCATTTCCTTTTTCAATTATACAGACATTGATGTATGTTTTGATGAAAGCTGCAATGGACAAGGTTGTTGGAGGTTATATTATTAATGTCAATAATTAATGTGGTTTTTCATTTATAGCTTTTCTTTTTATTTTTAGTGTTATTGTTGATAATTTGTTTGAAAGTAATGTATTGTTTGTTCACTAATAAATAAATAAATAAATATATATATATGACCAATCTTCTATGGACGTCTATAGATTAAAAATCTATGGATATCCATTATCAGCCGTTGGATTTTGATCTAACGGCTAATATTAATGAACAATAGTTATTACAAGAATATATACAGTAAGTACTGTTTAGAATAGTATAATATTGTTTATCAATATCAAACATTGGATCGTGATGTAACGGCTGATTTTTGGATACCCATAGATTTTTTTATCTATGGATATCCATAGAGGATGCAAATTTATATATATATATATATACTATGATACCATATGCAAGATCATGGTATCTAATTATTCTCAAAATGTATATATTTTCATAAAAATTCAGTGGTTAATCATTACAATAATAAACACAAAATAACAAGGGATGCAAGTGGGCAGACAAGGTCTCAGACTGCATTATTGAACAACTTGATTTTATTGAGGCAGTAACAAAATAAGTAAATAAATATCTCTTTCCAAATCAAATATGAACCGTTCATTTTTTTTTTACTATAAATATGACAAGCCCGTGCACAATAATGAGCACCCACGCAGTCAACAATGAAGTGTTCAGTCATGAATTTCACCCAGAGATATGTTACTAGTTTAGGGGTATAAGAAAGCCGAGCTGAGTCGAGGCGAGTATTACCAGGCTCAAGCTCAAACTCAAGTTTGGTTTGCTAATATTTTTCAAAGACTCTAGCTCGTTTGAGCCATGTTTTTTATACTCAAGTTCAATTCGCTAAAAAGCTCGAGTAGCTCGAGTAGCTCAAACTCGGTTCGTAAAATTCAAAATTAATTATACTCAAACTAAACTCAAGAAGCTAGAGCTTGTTTAAACTCGATTAACCTGTAATTTTCAAATAATATAAATAAAACTAATATAATTTATAATAAAACTCCAAATTCCACATATCTTCATTATATTCGTAATAAAATTCCAAACTGCAAATATAATTAATTTGGGATTTAATATGTTTTGAATTTGGATAATAAAATTCTCATGTCAATATATTTCACAGTGAGACTAATAACACTGGATCAAAGACCAGTTTTTGAACTATTCAATTCATTAGGCTGACATGCTCATTTACACCCTTAGTTACTATTACTATATTTAATATGTTTTGAATTTGGATAATGAAATTCTCATGTCAATATATTTCACAGTGAGACTAATAACACTGGATCAAAGACCAGTTTTTGAACTATTCAATTCATTAGGCTGACATGCTCATTTTATTTTATAAATTAGTGTAATAATCTTGTCCTTCATTGCTTGGTGCTTACACATTGCATGGCTAATCTATTTATTTATTAAATTTTCAATGTCACATTGTACAATCTTTCTTTACTCCATGTTTAGTAAATTATTTTATACACTCTATTAGTTTTTAAAAATTTATTTTAATCAACTTAATTAGCCACCACTCTATGATAATCCATGTGCCATTTATATAGGGCCACACACACACACACACACACACACACACACACACACACACACACATATATATATATATATTCAGTGAATCCAACCACTTGTTTGGACACTTAGCTGGACTTATGTTTTTGTTTTTAAAACACCCTCTATCACTCCCTAGTTTCAATTGTTTGATTGGGATTTAAAAAAAAAATTAAAATAAGATAAGCTTATTTTATAGGTTTTTGATCCACTAATTTTTTAAGTGTCACCAGTCCTAAACTAATTCAGATCAAAATATTTTTAGAGTATGGTAAAAAAATAAATTTTTATAAAAAATATTTTTTATACATACAAATATTTAAATTTGAAAATCACTTAAATATTTTACATTTGTGTTACTAGGATCAAACTTTTTGTTATTAAATGAGCATGATTGAGTACAAAATTTAAACTCACCTGTAATAAAATTTAAAACATAAATTTAAAACAATTAGTTTAATTAAATATTATTAAAAAAATGTTGGTGTAAATGTGATGTGAACTTGTCACCAAACAAGATTAAAACCACACCAAAACACCATTATTTTCATTAAAGAATTTTTACAACCAAGTTGCATCTCTTTCAATTTTTCCCTGCTCTCAACCACCATTATTTATTTATATATTTATTTATCAACAAAAATTTATTAACAATAAGTATCAAGCACCTTTCACTTAAGAGTTTTTATAAATTAATAAATAAACAAACAAGTACGAAAATGCAGCAATTAGTCATTTATCAACCACCATTATTTATTAAAATGTGCTCATCGAAACATTGTTATCAACTCGGATTACATTATTAACAAAAACATCACCACATAAGATCAAGGTAAGATTACATTATTATTAAAATATCTACATTAAAAAATTACTGTCCCTCTCACTCTATATATACAAACACAAATACAAACACTAGAAAGAAAAAAACTCTCTTTTATCAATGGCTTCAATGGCTTCATGGCTAACAAAGCCTGAACTAATACTATCAATAATTACCTTTGTTCTTCTCTATCTCTTCCGCTATTATCACCAAAGTCATCATCATCTTCTTCTCAACTTTCCGGTCATCGGAATGCTCCCCGGCCTCTTCGCCAACCTTCACTGGGTTCATGACTGGGGCACCAACATCATCCGGGCCTCAGGTGGCACCTTCATGTTCAGAGGACCTTGGTTTGCATCCATGGAATATGTAGTCACTAGTGACCCTGCCAACATTAACCATATCTTCAACACCAACTTCATAAACTACCCAAAGGGAGAAGAATTCTTCGAGATCTTCGACATTCTCGGCGACGGAATCTTCAACTCCGACGGCGAGTCATGGAGATTGCAGAGAAAGAAAGCTCATAACCTCATGACTGATCATAACTTCAAAGCATTCTTGATCAAGTCTAGCAATTCCAAAGTTTACACTGAGCTTATCCCTCTACTCCAGCAACTTGCCGGAGGAGAAAAAGAAGCACAAGTTGTGAATTTGCAAGATGTGTTCTTGAGGTTCACTTTTGATGCTACATGTGAGTTAGTTTTTGGTGTTAATCCAAAGTCTCTCTCGCCGGAGTTTCCAACCATTCCTTTCTCAAAGGCCATGGATGAGGCCATGACAGTGATACTACTCCGGCACACCGTGCCACCACAGTGGTGGAAGTTGTTGAGGTGGTTGAACGTCAGCGGGGAAAAAAAACTAGCAAGAGCTCGGAAAGTTATAGACCAGTTCATAGCTGAAGTAATAGAGAAGAAGAGAGACAACCATGGAAACTTCAGAGACAGTAATCTTCTAACATCTTACATCAAAGACACAAGCTCCATAGAGGATATCCAAGAATCTAACAAGATACTAAGAGATACGACGATGAATCTAATGCTTGCCGGAAGAGACACAACTGGGGCAGCACTTACATGGTTCTTTTGGCTACTGAGCAAGAACAAACAAGCAGAAGAGAAGATCATTGAAGAGCTGAAACAGTACTCACTGGTGAAGAAGGAAGGGATTGCTGGTGAAGAGTTAGGTAAGTTGGTTTACTTGCATGCAGCTCTGTGTGAATCATTGAGGTTATATCCACCTGTACCTTTTGAGCATAAAGCAGTTGTTAAAGAAGATGTGCTACCAAGTGGGGTGGAAGTGAGACCAGGGATTAAGATACTTATTTTCCTCTACGGAATTGGGAGGATGAAGGAAGTTTGGGGTGAGGATTGCATGGAGTTTAAGCCTGAAAGATGGATCAGTGAGAAGGGGAAGTTGAGGCATGAACCTTCATTTAAGTTCTTGTCTTTTAATGCTGGGCCAAGGACTTGTTTGGGAAAAGAGGTTGCTTTTGCACAAATGAAGACAGTTGTTGCAGGTATTTTAAGCAGGTTTCATGTTGATGTTGTTGAAGGTCAAGTTGTTGAACCTAAGCTTTCCATTATACTTCATACTAAGAATGGGATTGATGGTGAGGATAAGGGAGAGAAGCCTGAACTGATATGGCTGTGTATAACAAATTATATAAAATGTCACTATGATGTAAGCTTTCTGTGTTTGTTAGCTATGGTACTAATTAAGATGGTATGAACTGATAACAGACATGATTATAACTTTTGATGTAATGAATGGCAATCAATAAACTGTCCCTTTGATCATGTGCAAATGTATGAACTAAAATAGTCCTGACTGAACTCAAATATGCAACTTCAAAACTTTGAAGGACATTTATTATATTAAGTAACAATTTAACTACATGGATTAATCAAAAATCATACGACAAAATGTCACTGTAAGGTATAACAATTTAACTACATGAATTAATAAAAAATAAGACGATAAAATGTCACCGTAAGGTATAATCAGAGAGCGGCTGCTGCAGTGACCGTATTCTTCCTTGGAGTTGCTCGGAGTTCCTGAATGGCAGAACAGAGAGTCAGAAATTGTTCGATATTATGATTAGCAACTTGAAAGCAATTAGCAGAAATAAGAAATCGATCAAAATTACAGCTGATTAAGAAAGAAACATGTGCAGTTACTATAAAATTGTTCAATAGAATTTGACAGATCAAATTACCTACATTCACTTAAAAGAGATACCAGAGCTCTGAAATAAATTAAAGTAAAAGGTTTACTTATACAAATAAGCAACTAGACGAAACAGACAGATCATGAACATGCTAAAAGGATAAACCCATTCCATGAACAAACTTAGTAAGTCACCTAGATTAAGTGCATACTTGATAGCTTGTTCAACTGAAGTTACCCAAACCCTCAACGGCACTGTAATAAAAAACGGCGGTATGAATATGACCACAGTTAAATGGTTAATGACCCTAATAAAAATTAAGATAAGGTAATTACCAAAAGCAGCCATTTATATAAATGTCATGTGATCAAACAAATTTCAGTCAGAATACAGTCATTATACACAAAATTCTTTTAAATTGCACAAGAGAATTTAACAGATGAAATTACCACATTCAATTAACTTTCATTTCATTATCAAAGTCATTGTCCAAAACAGATGGTTAAAAACAAGTTTAAAGCAACAAACAAGATTGAAAAAGACCAGATACAAACACAAAATTTGAATCTTGTGCAATCACAAACTGCTTTCTTCAATGCCCAGAATCATGCTGAAATTTTGTCCTTTAAAAAAAAAAAAACTAACTTTACTAAACTTATCAAATAAATCTTCAATCTTGTTGATTGAACCTTGAAAATCAGATTTCACAACAGTGAATACTAATCAATCTCATAGTCATTTGAAATCAAATTCAAACAACAGCCAGACAAAGGAAAGGGGGAAAAAAAAAGAAGCAAACTTTGATGAGAATCTATAGCAAGAGATTTCCAAAAACCAAGAATCAATGGAAAAACGAGTCTAAATTCGTACATTTCTAGACGCGCGCGCAGCAGGATACCCACAGGACGAACAGATAGATGCTCTTCCGCAAAGATTGTGGGTCTTATAGCGTCCGCTTCCCGAAGCTCCCAGTGCCATTTCCCCTGCGATTGAACATCGGAGAAGAAAGATCAAAGAGTATGTTAGGGTTTGAAGAGATCGCCGGGAAAGATAACCATCTCGGAGATCACTGGCAGGGATGAGGACGCCGCAAGCGAGTGCTTTTAAATTTAATAATTCACTTTATCTTGAGTTTTTTTAAAAAAAAAAAAATTCAAGAAATTTTATCACAAATAAAAAAATAATAATTTCTGGGTTAGCCTACGGTTAAATTACAATTTATAATATTCTACGAGAGGATTACCTCTGGGTTTTCTCTTCTATAGCGAAGATTATCGGTAAAAAATCAGTTAAATCATTCCGTGCATCTCCATCTTGGTTTATCTTTTTACTTTTGTCCAAGCACAAAAAATAGAGAGAGATGAATGACTCTAAATCATGAACAAATTAAAAAAATTAATAATAATGAACATGAAATCTTAAAAAATAATAATAATAATAATGAGCATGAAACCTACGGATCGGTTATGGTTGCTCCTAAAGTTAAAAGACAAGAACTAAAATGAAAGTTCATGCTTTCAGCTTTCCCTATTTAATTATTCTTCTTTCAAACCTGAACTCCATGCAATCCAGATTCCAAACCCTAAATTCCCTTCTTCTTCCCCATTGCTTGAGTCAGATTTATTGCCTTCATTCCTGGTTTAACTTTGTCCCCGCTTGGCAACACTTTTTTTTATATATTAACAACTCGTTAAATTTATGTTCAAAAAAATCTACTTCTGAAGTTCAATATATGTGCTTTTGTTGTAA